>NC_083403.1:2682145-2903862 GCF_020745735.1 Hemiscyllium ocellatum | reverse complement strand
ACACACCCCTCCCCCAACAGTGACAGACCGCTCCCCAGCCCCTCCCTGCGACAGAGACCCCTCCCCCAACAGTGACAGACCGCTCCCCACCCCCTCCCCGCGACAGTGACAGACCGCTCCCCACCCCCTCCCCACGACACACACCCCTCCCCCAACAGTGACAGACCGCTCCCCACCCCCTCCCTGCGACACACACCCCTCCCCCAACAGTGACAGACCGCTCCCCACCCCCTCCCCGCGACACACACCCCTCCCCAACAGTGACAGACCGCTCCCCACCCCCTCCCCGCGACCCACACCCCTTCCCCAACAGTGACAGAACGCTCCCCACCCCCTCCCCGCGACACACACCCCTCCCCCAACAGTGACAGACCGCTCCCCACCCCCTCCCTGTGACAGGGACCCTTCCCCCAACAGTGACAGACTGCTCCCCACCCCCTCCCTGTGACACACACCCCTCCCCCAACAGTGACAGACTGCTCCCCACCCCCTCCCCGCGACAGTGACCCCTCCCCCAACAGTGACAGACCGCTCCCCACCCCCTCCCCGCGACAGAGACCCCTCCCCCAACAGTGACAGACCGCTCCCCACCCCCCTCCCCACGACACAGACCCCTCCCCCAACAGTGACAGACCGCTCCCCACCCCCTCCCCGCGACACACACCCCTCCCCCAACAGTGACAGACCGCTCCCCACCCCCTCCCCACGACAGAGACCTGTTCCCTGGGACGGGGACCCCGCCCCCATCATGGGGACACCTCCCTGTGGCAAGGACCCCTCCCCATGACACAGAACTCCCCACATCCCCGTGACAGACCTGACCCCCTCCAGCAACTCCCCCCATGACCTTCCTGCTCCGGAACCCCGTTCTGTGTGAGAGAGACTCTCTGACCCGATGGTGGTGGTGGGGAAGTTGCCAGAGTGTGGGCTGACCGGGTCTCTCAGCTCCCTCCCAAACAGCTGCCTCTGCTCTGAGCTGGGACCTGATCCTGCAGCAGGACTATGGCCATCCTTTAAACACGGGAACACCCCCGTCACATCCGTCCTGCTCTGTTTCTCCAATATTATCGGAGGGTAATCCTGCGTCAGGCAGTACTGGCATCCCCGGTAAAACACCACATTCTCTGACGTCACTCAGTGTCATGCCAAACCTCGATCCTTACGGTTATATCCCCAAAGTTCAGTTCAAATGCTAACATCCCCTTCGTCTTGTTAATTTTTAAAATATATTTGAGAACATCTCGGTGATCTGTTAGACAGAGATCCCGAACTCTGTTCCAACATGCACACTCTGAGGAAATCACCATGGAAACATACGCCAGTTATTAGAGGGACACTCTGCGGGACACTTTGAGTTGGATGTACACGTGGTGGGACAGATACTGAGTAAGGACTGAGGATACATTGTGTCTGGGTGTATACAGAGGGAGAGAGTATACTGAGTGGGTATACACAGAAGGAGAGAGTATACTGAGTATCGAGGTATATACAGAGGTAGTGAGTATACTGAATGTCTGGGTATATACAGAAGGAGCGAGTATACTGAGTGTCTGGGTATATACAGAGGGAGTGAGTATACTGAGTGTCTGGGTGTATACAGAGGGAGTGAGTATACTGAGTATCTGGGTATATACAGAGGGAGTGAGTATACTGGGTGTCGGGATATACAGAGGGAGTGGGTATACTGAGTGAGTATATACAGAAGGAGAGAGTACGGAGTGTCTGGGTATATACAGAATGAGAAAGTATACTGAGTGAGTATATACAGAGGGATTGCGTATACTGAGTGTCTGGGTATATACAGAGGGAGTGGGTATACTGACTGAGCATATACAGAAGGAGAGAGTACTGAGTGTCGGGTCTATACAGAGGGAGTGAGCAGACTGAGTGGGTATATACAGAGGGAGTGAGTATACTGAGTGTCAGGGTATATACAGATGGAGGGAGTATACTGAGTGTCTGGGTATATACAGAGGGATTGAGTATACTGGGTGTCTGGGTATATATAGAGGGAGAGAGTATACTGAGTGTCTGGGTATATACAGAGGGAGGGAGTATACTGAATGGGTGTATAGAGGGAGTGAGTATACTGAGTGGGTGTATACAGAGGGAGAGAGTATACTGAGTACCCTGGTGTATACAGAGGGAGGGAGTATACTGAGTGGGTATATACAGAGGGAGTGAGTATACTGAGTGGGTGTATACAGAGGGAGGGAGTATACTGAGTGGGTGTATACAGAGGGAGTGGGTATATTGAATTGGTGTAAACAGAGGGAGTGGGTATACTGAGTGGGTCTATACAGAGGGAGAGAGTATACTGAGTGGGTATATACAGAGGGAGGGAGTATACTGAGTGTCTGGGTATATACAGAAGGAGTGAGTATACTGAGTGTCTGGGTATATACAGAGGAAGTGAGTATACTGAGTGGGTATATACAGAGGGAGGGAGTATACTGAGTGGGTATATACAGAGGGAGAGAGTATACTGAATGGGTGTATACAGAGGGAGTGAGTATACTGAGTGGGTCTATACAGAGGGAGAGAGTATACTGAGTACTCTGGTGTATACAGAGGGAGTGAGTATACTGAGTGGGTGTATACAGAGGGAGTGAGTATACTGAGTGGGTGTATACAGAGGGAGTGGGTATATTGAATTGGTGTAAACAGAGGGAGTGGGTATACTGAGTGGGTGTATACAGAGGGAGTGAGTATACTGAGTGGGTGTATACAGAGGGAGTGGGTATACTGAGTGGGTGTATACAGAGGGAGTGGGTATATTGAATTGGTGTATACAGAGGGAGTGAGTATACTGAGTGGGTGTATACAGAGGGAGTGGGTATATTGAATTGGTGTATACAGAGGGAGTGAGTATACTGAGTGGGTGTATACAGAGGGAGTGAGTATACTGAGTGGGTATATATAGACGGAGTGAGTATACTGAGTGGGTGTATACAGAGGGAGTGGGTATACTGAGTGGGTGTATACAGAGGGAGTGGGTATATTGAATTGGTGTATACAGAGGGAGTGAGTATACTGAGTGGGTATATACAGAGGGAGTGAGTATACTGAGTGGGTGTATACAGAGGGAGTGAGTATACTGAGTGGGTGTATACAGAGGGAGTGAGTATACTGAGTGGGTATATACAGAGGGAGTGAGTATACTGAGTGGGTGTATACAGAGGGAGTGAGTATACTGAGTGGGTGTATACAGAGGGAGTGAGTATACTGAGTGGGTGTATACAGAGGGAGTGAGTATACTGAGTGGGTGTATACAGAGGGAGTGAGTATACTGAGTGGGTGTATACAGAGGGAGTGAGTATACTGAGTGGGTGTATACAGAGGGAGTGAGTATACTGAGTGGGTATATATAGACTGAGTGGGTGTATACAGAGGGAACAGGTACTGAGTGTTATGTTGTGAAGAATGAGATGGAATCATTTTTTGATAAAATATTATGAAATGTTTTAACTCCTCCTTTGCCATTCCTTGTGGCAATGCTGATTGAACCTCAGCGTTTGGAAATGCTGGAGTCGCTGTTACAGGGGACCATTTTTGGGTCTGTTGGTCTGTTCCGGGAGCTAATTCTGTCATTAATACTCCACTTTGTCCTGGCTGTTTTTAACAATATTGACCAATAGAAGCAGCTGTGTTTGTCAGCCAATCCTGGGGCAGACTTTCATCGTGGTTTTTAAGTGAAAAATCACACCACCTCAGCTTCCAGTCTAACAGGTTTATGTGGAAACATTGCGTCTTCGTCAGGGTCAGGACTGTGGAGCAGGATCAGAAGACACCGAATTTATAGTACAAGATTACAATGCTACAACGACACATGGAACAAGCCTAGAGTGGTCCGTCTTTCATCTTTTCAAGTGGATTTGCTGGTTTCAGTTCTTTAATATGTAAATCCCAGAACTACGTTTAAGTCACATTCTCAAGATAATTTAAGGTTTTATAACAAAAGGTGACATCTCAGCGCAGACACTGCCTTCGAGGTGAATCAGACCGGTTCCATTTCCAAAGTGGAATTTTTAAAATATTACATGAATTGACTGCCTGTAGATTGTGCATTTTTTGAGCAAAACAGAATGTATTTGCAAATATAATTCTGTAAATACAAACACACCTATATGTGTGCACATGTGCAGGAGAGCGAGTGAGAGAGAGTGCACATGAGAGTGTGTGTGTGTGAGAGAGGGTACCACTTGCTGAGATTATACAAGAACACCAGGTTCTCCTGAGCTGGAAAGGAGTTGCTGAAAACGTCCAGCAACCAACCTGTCTGTGAGTCCGTTTATCATTGCAGTCGGTCCCAGAGCCACGTGCTGAACTGAAGCTAAACCACTCAGGTCGTTATTGTGCTTAATGGAGGGACTATAGATGTAATGTGGGAACAGCTAACTGGGAACTCTCTCATTAATCATAACCACCGCAGCAAATCCTGAGACAGTCTGCTAGCATAGATCTCTTAGAGAACAGTTCCAGAGAAGGGTCATTCCACCCAAAACATTACCTCTGCTTTCTGTTTCCACAGATGCTACCAGACCTGCTGAGTTTCTCCAGCAATATCTGCTTTCTTTCAGATTTCCAGCACCCACAGTTTTTTATTATCCCTGAAGCTATCACTCCTGGGTGCTGCTTCGGTCCAACCCCCACCCATCCTTTGATCCTGGGTTTGAACTCACCTGTCCATTTCTGTTCCTATCGTTATTACTGTCATTGCTGGGTTTTCTCCTGTTTTGATCCCTCTCCCTTTTCCCACTTTGTGCCTCTCTCTCTCTGACATCAGCACTGCAGGTGTGGCATCTGAGGGTTGGAGTGAAATTGGAACATTTGGGAATTGGTAAACTCTTGGCTGGTTGGAGTCGTAGTTGGTACCACCCCCTGCAAGTTCCCCTCCCAGCCCCCCTCCGTCCCTGACTGGGAAATATCTCCCCGTTCCTTCAGTGTCACTGGGTCCGAATCCTGGAATTCCCTCCCTCAGGGACATTGTGGGTCTACCCCCAGCACACGGACTGCAGCGGGTCAGGAAGGCAGCTCACCCCCACCCTCTCAAGGGGGCAACTAGGGACAGGTGATGGATGCTGGGATAGTCAATAATGCCCACACTGTATGAATGAATGAACAAAGCTCTCTCTCGCGTACACTCTGCTGCTCTCTCTCGCCTCCCCCATTCTTCCATCCCCTGTTCCAGTTCAGCTTCCTCTCCGTCTGCTGTTTCTCACCCTCCTTTAACAGTGCTGCTTGTTCTCTCTGTCCCTCCCCCCCGCATCCTTTTACAGTCTCCCCTTTCACTAACACTCCAGTCCGCACTCTCAGTCATTGAAGCAGAAAAATGCATTGATTGAAACCGGGTTAGGCAGCTGCCATTCTCTGAGATCTGGGTTGACCTATGGTTTCACTCCCTGGACCTACTGTTGGCTCATAACCTTAATACCCTTTGCTGAGCAATAGCGAAAAATCTCAGATTTAAAACTGCGGACTGATCCAGCATCTCCTGCTGTTTGTGGGAGAGAGTTCCAAACCTCTCCCACCCTTTGTATGTAGATGTGCTCCCAAACATCTGTCCTGAACGGTCTGGCCCCTAATTCTCAGACCATGACCCCAATTCTGGAATCAGGGCTTATACCCGAAACGTCGGTTCTCCTGTTCCTTGGATGCTGCCTGACCTGCTGCGCTTTTCCAGCAACACGTTTTCAGCTCTGATCTCCAGCATCTGCAGACCTCACTTTCTCCCCAATTCTGGAATCCCCAACTATCTCTTTCTGCTCGAGCCTGAAGTCTGACAGTCTCGACTTGCACGATCAGCACCCTCCTGGTTTAAGGGGAGAGCGATGGAACGTCGGTGCTGGAATCACAGAGTCTGCCCGTCACTGACAAGAGAATTACAGCAGACTTGTGCTGTTTGTGTGTACGGATCAGATTTGGAACACGTGGCCTTATAGGCTGCTGGATATCAGCTCAGTAAGGGGAATCCCGAATGGTGGAGTGGGAGTAACTCTGAAGAGCTAGTATGTGTATGATTGGCTGAATGGCTTCTTGCTGCCTTGCTATATTTACGGTGATGAATGCAGTGGCCCACGTTGGGCTGTAACGTTAGCCTCAGAATTAACCTGATAGTGTCAGTGATTTCACAGCTGGATTTTAACCATATAATAAAGTCATTGTTTACAGTGTACAATGATGCACGTTGTTGGGTTGGGACTCCAAGGAAAGCCATACAGGAGACCTGCAGCAAATGGGAGAAACGATACCTCTGATTTACTGAAGGAGTTTATTTATACGGAGCCCAGGGACAGAGCTGAGTGAGAGCAGGAACCATCAGCCAGTCTGGAAGGGAGTCCCAACCAGGAGCAAGACAAAATCAGCGATTGTTGAGGAAACTAGGACATTTCAGTTTGAGGAGAAAAGGCATTTTCAGGATATTCTGAGAATACAGAGCTCTCTCTCTCTCTCTCTCTCCCTGAGGCGATGTCAGTACTGAGGTGGCACTGTGAGGATGCAATTCCTCAGTCTGACTCAGTCTCCAATCATCTCAGTAGGTCAAAACTTAACTGCTTCCTGAGTTTTTGTTGGTAATAGGAAATTTCACAATGCCAGGATCAACAGGGGCCCCAGCATCACGCTCGGCATTCACCAGCTCCTCTCTGAAGGTATAGCTCCCTCTACACGGTCCCCATCAAATACCCTCCCAGCACGCAGTTAGATACAGAGTAAAGCTCCCTCTACACTGTCCCCATCAAAAACCCCCCAACACAGGGCCAGCATGGGGTTAGATACAGAGTAAAGCTTCCTCCACACTGTCCCCCCATCAAACACCCCCCAGGACAGGGACAGCACGGGGTTAGTTACAGAGTAAAGCTACCTCTACACTGTCCCCATCAAACACTCCCAGGGCAGGGACAGCATGGGGTTAGATACAGAGTAAAGCTCCCTCTACACTGTCCCCATCAAACACTCCCACCCAATGACAGGGCCAGCACGGGGTTATAGAGTCATTGAGATGTACAGCATGAAAACAGACCCTTCGGCCCAACCCGTCCATACCGACCAGATATCCCAACCCAATCTAGTCCCACCTGCCAGCACCCGGCCCACATCCCTCTAAACCCTTCCTATTCATATACCCATCCAAACGCCTCTCAAATGTTGCAATTGTACCAGCCTCCACCACTTCCTCTGGCAGCTCATTCCATACACAAACCACCCTCTGTGTGAAAAAGTTGCCACGCAGGTCTCTTCTATATCTTTCCTCTCTCACCCTAAACCTATGCCCTCTAGTTCTGGACTCCCTGACCCCAGAGAAAAGACTTTGCCCCTCATGATTTTGTAAACCTCTATAAAGTCACCCCTCAGCCTCCGACGCTCCAGGGAAAACAGCCCCAGCCTGTCCAGCCTCTCCCTGTAGCTCCAACCCTGGCAACATCCTTGTAAATCTTTTCTGAACTCTTTCAAGTTTCACAACATTTTCCCGATAGGAAGGAGACCAGAATTGCACGCAATATTCCAACAGTGGCTTAGGCAATGACCTGTACAGCCGCAACATGACCTCCCAACTCCTGTGCTCAATACTCTGACCAATAAAGGAAAGCATACCAAACGCCTTCTTCACTATCCTATCTACCTGCGAGTCCACTTTCAAGGAGCTATGAACCTGCACTCCAAGGTCTCTTTGTTCAGCAACATTCCCTAGGACCTTACCATTAAGTGTATAAGTCCTGCTAAGATTCGCTTTCCCAAAATGCAGCACCTCACATTTATCTGAATTAAACTCCGTCTGCCACTTCTCAGCCCATTGGCCCATCTGGTCCAGATCCTGTTGTAATCTGAGGTAACCCTCTTCGCTGTCCACTACACCTCCAATTTTGGTGTCATCTGCAAACTTACTAACTATACCCCTTATGCTCACATCCAAATCATTTATGTAAATGACAAAAAGTAGAGGACCCAGCACCGATCCTTGTGGCACTCCACTGGTCACAGGCCCCCAGTCTGAAAAACAACCCTCCACCACCACCCTCTGTCTTCTACCTTTGAGCCAGTTCTGTATCCAAATGGCGAGTTATCCCTGTATTCCATGAGATCTAACCTTGCTAATCAGTCTCTCATGGGGAACCTTGTCGAACGCCTTCCTGAAGTCCATATCGATCACATCTACCGCTCTGTCCTCATCAATCTCACACCCCGAATCCCTCGATTAGATTCCAGTCCGTAACTCACTCCTGGGTATCGATTATTCTGTATAAACCCCAGCCCAAATCTCTCGATCACTTGTGAACAAGTGGAAAGTAACATTTATACCACACAAATATGAGACAATGATCATCTCCAAATGATCAAGAGACAGTCTGATCCTTGTAATTTGACATTCAAAGGTGAGGCCATAACCGAACCCCCCATTACCAACATCCCGGGGGTTATCATTGACCAGAAATTGATCTACACTAGTCGTAGAAACAGAGCGTGGGTTTAGAAGGTCTGACTGAGGATCTTTGATACAAGAGCAGGTCAGAGGCTGGGAATCCTGAGGTGAGTAACTCCCACTTGCCCCTGGATGGGGGCAGCTCCAACAACACTCAAGAAGCTCAACACCATCCAGGAGAAAGCAGCCGCTTGATTGGTCCCACACCCACAAACACCCCCTCCCCCTCCCCCACCGACACTCAGTAACAGCAGTGTGTACCATCCCCTCCCTCCCCCCTCAGTAACAGCAGTGTGTACCATCCCCTCCCTCCCCCGACACTCAGTAACAGCAGTGTGTACCATCCCCTCCCCCCACTGACGCTCAGTAACAGCAGTGTGTACCATCCCCTCCCTCCCCCACTCCCCCTCAGTAACAGCAGTGTGTACCGTCCCCTCCCTCCCCCCCACCCCCCCTCAGTAACAGCAGTGTGTACCGTCCCCTCCCTCCCCCCACCCCCCCTCAGTAACAGCAGTGTGTACTGTCCCCTCCCTCCCCCACCCCCCCTCAGTAACAGCAGTGTGTACCGTCCCCTCCCTCCCCCCCACCCCCCCTCAGTAACAGCAGTGTGTACCATCCCCTCCCTCCCCCCACCCCCCTCAGTAACAGCAGTGTGTACCGTCCCCTCCCTCCCCCCACCCCCCCTCAGTAACAGCAGTGTGTACCGTCCCCTCCCCCCCCCCACCTCAGTAACAGCAGTGTGTACCATCTACAAGATACACTGCAGGAACTCCCCAAAGACCCTCAGGCAGCACCTTCCAAACCCACAGCCCCTTCCATCTGGAAGGACAAGGGGCAGCAGATACACGGGAACCCCACCCCCTGCAAGTTCCCCTCCCAGCCCCTCTCCATCCTGACTGGGAAATATCTCCCCGTTCCTTCAGTGTCACTGGGTCCGAATCCTGGAATTCCCTCCCTCAGGGACATTGTGGGTCTACTCCCAGCACACGGACTGCAGCGGGTCAGGGAGGCAGCTCACCCCCACCCTCTCAAGGGGCAACTAGGGACGGGGAATAAATACTGCCATCCACATCTCGCAACAAAAAAAATGAATTGTTGTTGCACACTGTCTGTGAGGATGTTTCATTAACTGAGGAGAGCTCACCTCTCACATTTAAAGCAATCTACTTTCTTCCTGTTTCTTCTCCCGACATGGATACTTCACCCATTCACATTATTCTCTGTTCAGCTCCTTCTCCCTGTGCTGAGCCTGACCAAACCCACTGAAGGAGTTTTTGCCTCTTCCTCTGAGACATCTGGGATGATTACAATTGCCTGACACCGGTGATGCTTTGTAAAGGTCATGCTCCTGGCCTGATGGGAATAATCTGCCCTCTGAGGATGAGCTTTGCTTTCTGTCTGTTAATCTGTTCCCAACCCACAGATATTGTTCTGAATTTCACACACACAGATTTTATTTCCTAACCTCCTGTAAGACCCTGAGAACAAGACTATTCACCCCGTCAATTCAATGAGATCACACCCGATCCGATAAGCCTCAACTCTTTCCTGCCTTTTTTGCCTAACTCTTGATTCCCTTAATGTCTCCACCTTGAATACACTTAATATCCAGCCCTTTGTGGAAAAGAATTCCACAGATTCATGCCCCTGAGAGAATTCCCCCTCACCTCTGTCTGAAATGGTGACCCCTGACTTTGAGATGATCCCCTCTATCCTAGACTAGAACCTCTCCATGTTTCCTCTGGTGAGTCCTGCAGGTATCTTGTGTGTTTCTGTCAGGTCAGAAGGAATAAGGAAGGATAGGAGGAACAATGAGGAAAGGACAATCGGCTGCACGAAAACAAACAGCAAAATATCCTTCAGACATATTAATAGTCAAAGATTAGTGAAGGATAGAGTGGGGTCCATAAGGAACAAGCAGGGTAGGCTACTCACTGAAGCTCAGGATATGGCAGACAGTACTAAAGGAATACTTTACTCTGTCTTGACCGAAATAACAGATGGTGACAGTGGCCCAGTTGAAAATGTGGATGTTGAGGCACTGAGCATTAATATAATGATAGATAAAGAGGAGGCTAGCAGCTTTCCAGGTAGAGAAATGGCC
This sequence comes from Hemiscyllium ocellatum, assembly GCF_020745735.1. NCBI lineage: Eukaryota > Metazoa > Chordata > Chondrichthyes > Orectolobiformes > Hemiscylliidae > Hemiscyllium > Hemiscyllium ocellatum. The sequence goes on along the minus strand of NC_083403.1, from coordinate 2,893,339 downwards.
AGGCCCAGATGGGATGCAGCCTGGATTACTGACTGAGGGAAGGGAGCAAATCATAGAGCTGTTGACAGAGTTTCCAGGTCCCAGATTACTCCCAAAGGATTGAAAATCTGACAGCGTTGTTTAAGTTAAATATCCCACAACGCCAGGTTCGAGTCCAGCAGGTTTATTTGGAAGTACTAGCTTTCGGAGCCCAGCTGCTCCATCAGGGAACACGTGGGGCAGGATCATCAGACACAGAATTTACAGCAAAACATTCCAGTGCCATGTAACTGAAATGTTATAACTTTGAAATATTAACTGGGATTGCGGTAAAGTTCTTCATCTTTTCCAATCGGTCACAGGTTTTAGTTTATTCAATGTTTGTTTAGGAAAAGTGCAAAGGAACCTGCAGACCTGTCACCCTGACAGCAACAGTGGGGAAACGGACAGAGGGCAGTATACAGAATATGGTAAATATAAACTTCAACAGTGGGGGAAACGGACAGAGGGCAGTATACAGAATATGGTAAATATATACTTCAACAGTGGGGAAACGGACAGAGGGCAGAATACAGAATATGGTAAATATATACTTCAACAGTGGGGGAAACGGACAGAGGGCAGTATACAGAATATGGTAAATATATACTTCAACAGTGGGCGAAACGGACAGAGGGCAGTATACAGAATAAGGTAAATATATACTTCAACAGTGGGGGAAACGGACAGAGGGCAGAATACAGAATATGGTAAATATATACTTCAACAGTGGGGGAAACGGACAGAGGGCAGTATACAGAATATGGTAAATATATACTTCAACAGTGGGGAAACGGACAGAGGGCAGTATACAGAATATGGTAATTATATACTTCAACAGTGGGGAAACGGACAGAGGGCAGTATACAGAATATGGTAAATATATACTTCAACAGTGGGGGAAACGGACAGAGGGCAGTATACAGAATATGGTAAATATATACTTCAACAGTGGGGGAAACGGACAGAGGGCAGTATACAGAATATGGTAAATATATACTTCAACAGTGGGGAAACGGACAGAGGGCAGTATACAGAATATGGTAAATATATACTTCAACAGTGGGGGAAACGGACAGAGGGCAGTATACAGAATATGGTAAATATATACTTCAACAGTGGGGAAAACGGACAGAGGGCAGTATACAGAATATGGTAAATATATACTTCAACAGTGGGGAAAACGGACAGAGGGCAGAATACAGAATATGGTAAATATATACTTCAACAGTGGGGGAAACGGACAGAGGGCAGTATACAGAATATGGTAAATATATACTTCAACAGTGGGGAAAACGGACAGAGGGCAGAATACAGAATATGGTAAATATATACTTCAACAGTGGGGGAAACGGACAGAGGGCAGTATACAGAATATGGTAAATATATACTTCAACAGTGGGGGAAACGGACAGAGGGCAGTATACAGAATATGGTAAATATATACTTCAACAGTGGGGAAAACGGACAGAGGGCAGTATACAGAATATGGTAAATATATACTTCAACAGTGGGGAAAACGGACAGAGGGCAGTATACAGAATATGGTAAATATATACTTCAACAGTGGGGAAACGGACAGAGGGCAGTATACAGAATATGGTAAATATATACTTCAACAGTGGGGAAACGGACAGAGGGCAGTATACAGAATATGGTAAATATATACTTCAACAGTGGGGAAACCGACAGAGGGCAGTATACAGAATATGGTAAATATATACTTCAACAGTGGGGAAACGGACAGAGGACAGTATACAGAATATGGTAAATATATACTTCAACAGTGGGGGAAACGGACAGAGGGCAGTATACAGAATATGGTAAATATATACTTCAACAGTGGGGGAAACGGACAGAGGGCAGTATACAGAATATGGTAAATATATACTTCAACAGTGGGGAAACGGACAGAGGGCAGTATACAGAATATGGTAAATATATACTTCAACAGTGGGGAAACGGACAGAGGGCAGTATACAGAATATGGTAAATATATACTTCAACAGTGGGGGAAACGGACAGAGGGCAGTATACAGAATATGGTAAATATATACTTCAACAGTGGGGGAAACGGACAGAGGGCAGTATACAGAATATGGTAAATATATACTTCAACAGTGGGGAAAACGGACAGAGGGCAGTATACAGAATATGGTAAATATATACTTCAACAGTGGGGAAACGGACAGAGGGCAGTATACAGAATATGGTAAATATATACTTCAACAGTGGGGGAAACGGACAGAGGGCAGTATACAGAATATGGTAAATATATACTTCAACAGTGGGGAAACGGACAGAGGGCAGTATACAGAATATGGTAAATATATACTTCAACAGTGGGGGAAACGGACAGAGGGCAGTATACAGAATAAGGTAAATATTTACTTCAACAGTGGGGGAAACGGACAGAGGGCAGAGTACAGAATATGGTAAATATATACTTCAACAGTGGGGGAAACGGACAGAGGGCAGTATACAGAATATGGTAAATATATACTTCAACAGTGGGGAAACGGACAGAGGGCAGTATACAGAATATGGTAAATATATACTTCAACAGTGGGGAAACGGACAGAGGGCAGTATACAGAATATGGTAAATATATACTTCAACAGTGGGGGAAACGGACAGAGGGCAGAGTACAGAATAAGGTAAATATTTACTTCAAGTCAAATAAGTTCATGGAATAGAATCGCAACAGTGTGGAAGCATCCATTCGGCCCAGAGAATCTGTACTAACCCTTCGAACAGCATCCCAGCCAGTGCCACCCTATCCCTATAACCCTGCATTTCCCATGGCTAACCCACCCAATCTGCACATCCCTGGACACGACGGGACAATTTAGCACGGCCAATCCATCTAACCGGCACATCTTTAGATTGTGGAGGAAACCAGAGCACCTGGAGGAGACCCACCAGACAGTCAACATGGGTTTGTCAAGGGCAGGTCATGTTTGTCAAACTGAACTGAGCCCTTTGATGAGGTAACACAAGCCGTGGATGAGGGAGGTGCTGTGGATGTTGTATATTTGGACTTTGAGAAAGTATTTTGTACGGTGCCAAACGGCAGCTTGGTTAGCGAGTGAGAAATATGTGGGGTTGGTGGGGCGTTGGCTGCATGGATTAGAAGGTCAAACTCCAAGGACAGTATGATAGCCCAGGCTCTTTGATTAACTTGGAGTCATAGAGATGTACAACACGGAAACAGGACCTTCGGCCCAACCCGTCCATACCGACCAGATATCCCAACCCAATCTAGTCCCACCTGCCAGCACCCGGCCTACATCCCTCCAAACCCTTCCTGTTCATATATCCCATCCAGATGCCTCTGAAATGTTGCAATTGTACCAGCCTCCACCACATCCTCTGGCAGCTCATTCCATACACGTACCACCCTCTGTGTGAAAACTTGCCCTTTAGGCTCCTTTTATATCTTTCCCATCTCAGTTAAACCTATGCCCCTCTAGTTCTGGACTCCCCCACCCCAGGGAAAAGACTTTGCCTATTTACCCTATCCATGTCCCTCATGATTTTGTAAACCTCTATAAGGTCACCCCTCAGCCTCCGATGCTCCAGGGAAAACAGCCCCAGCCTGTTCAGCCTCTCCCTGTAGCTCAAACCCTCCAACCCTGGCAACATCCTTGTTAATCCTTTCTGAGCCCTTTCAAGTTTCACAACATCTTTCCAAGCACACAATATTCCAACAGTGGCCTTACCAATGTCCATACAACCACAACATGACCTCCCATCTCCTGTACTCAATACTCTGATCAATAAAGGAAAGCACACAAAACGCCGTCTTCACTATCCTATCTACCTGTGACTCCACTTTCAAGGAGCTATGAGCCTGCACTCCAAGGTCTCTGTGTTCAGCAACACTCCCTAGGACCTTAACATTAAGTATATAAATCCTGCTAAGATTTGCTTTCCCAAAATGCAGCACCTCACATTTATCTGAATTAAACTCCGTCTGCCACTTCTCAGCCCATTGGTCCATCTGGTCAAGATCCTGTTGTAATCTGAGGTAACCCTCTTCGCTGTCCACTACACCTCCAATTTCGGTGTCACCTGCAAACTTACTAACTGTACCTCTTATGCTCACATCCAGACTTGTGTCTGATTGCTTGAGGAATGAACGCATCCAAACTCAGACTCTCTATCTCAGTGCATCACAGTGCATAGAAGTCTGACTACTTCAGCAACCGCCCCCCGTCCACTCGCTCTGCATGGGGAGTCGATAAATGTTAAACAAAAACTGTAGATGCTGGCAATTAGAAACAAAAAGGATGCTGGAAAAGCGCAGCACGTCCGGCAGCATCTGTGGAGAGGAAACACAGTTAATGTTTTGGGTCTGGTGTGACCCTTCCTGAGAACTCCTTCTGCACATCCATTCCACCTGCTTTCTAGCTTTCTCCTTCCTTTCCTGGTTCAGCGTTTTTTACAAACAGACTTACCTTGGTGACATCATCAGAGCGCTGGCGACCTGGAACAGAGCGGGGACGGTCAGCGTGTCCGGTGCAGGAGTGGAGCCAGTCAGAGACACGTCGCTTTTGGGATTTATAGGACATTTGCTGACAAACGATTGTGGCAATGAAAATATTTACTGCCCTCTGCTGTCTGGTAGATCCAGGCAAACTGCTCCTTGAATGTAATGCACTCAAATACTGATCTTGCCCTGTAACACAACCTGTCCCATCACTTCAGCTGTCACTCTTAAATCAAAACATCCGTGAATATTCATTCCCAATCATTGGCTGTGATGGCAATTAAATTATATCTCCATGTGTCGGTTACATTCTTGTTTGATGGAATGCAGTCACATCATGCTAAAAGGAAAAGAAAAAAAACCTGTGGTTTAATTTACAAGTTGATATTGTTTAGGGGAATAAGGGAGAAAATGGGTCTGAGTGGGTCACTCCTCGGTGGGCCAGTGTGGACTTGCTGGCCAAAGGGCCTGTTTCCACCTTGTAAGGATTCGATGATTGTCTGCCTTCAAACCATCAACAATATTTGAAAAACATGACAAAAGGACAAACAATCAGGATCAGTGCTGAGGGAGTGCCGCACTGTCGGAGGGTCAGTGCTGAGGGAGTGCTGCACTGTCAGAGGGTCAGTACTGAGGGAGTGCTGCACTGTCAGAGGGTCGGTACTGAGGGAGTGCTGCACTGTCAGAGGGTCGGTACTGAGGGAGTGCCGCACTGTCAGAGGGTCGGTACTGAGGGAGTGCCGCACTGTCACAGGGTCGGTACTGAGGGAGTGCCGCACTGTCAGAGGGTCAGTACTGAGGGAGTGCCGCACTGTCGGAGGGTCAGTGCTGAGGGAGTGCTGCACTGTCAGAGGGTCAGTACTGAGGGAGTGCTGCACTGTCAGAGGGTCGGTACTGAGGGAGTGCTGCACTGTCAGAGGGTCGGTACTGAGGGAGTGCCGCACTGTCAGAGGGTCGGTACTGAGGGAGTGCCGCACTGTCACAGGGTCGGTACTGAGGGAGTGCCGCACTGTCAGAGGGTCAGTGCTGAGGGAGTGCTGCACTGTTGGAGGGTCAGTGCTGAGGGAGTGCTGCACTGTCAGAGGGTCAGTACTGAGGGAGTGCTGCACTGTCAGAGGGTCAGTGCTGAGGGAGTGCTGCACTGTCGGAGGGTCAGTACTGAGGGAGTGCTGCACTGTCGGAGGGTCAGTGCTGAGGGAGTGCCGCACTGTCGGAGGGTCAGTGCTGAGGGAGTGCTGCACTGTCAGAGGGTCAGTGCTGAGGGAGTGCCGCACTGTCAGAGGGTCAGTGCTGAGGGAGTGCCGCACTGTCAGAGGGTCAGTGCTGAGGGAGTGCCGCACTGTCAGAGGGTCAGTGCTGAGGGAGTGCTGCACTGTCAGAGGGTCAATACAGAGGGAGTGCCGCACTGTCAGAGGGTCAGTACTGAGGGAGTGCCGCACTGTCAGAGGGTCAGGACTGAGGGAGTGCCGCACTGTCAGAGGGTCAGTGCTGAGGGAGTGCCGCACTGTCAGAGGGTCAGTACAGAGGGAGTGCCGCACTGTCAGAGGGTCAGTACTGAGGGAGTGCCACACTGTCAGAGGGTCTGTACTGAGGGAGTGCCGCACTGTGGGAGGGTCAGTACTGAGGGAGTGCCGCACTGTCAGAGGGTCAGTACTGAGGGAGTGCCGCACTGTCACAGGGTCAGTACAGAGGGAGTGCCGCACTGTCAGAGGGTCAGTACTGAGGGAGTGCCACACTGTCAGAGGGTCTGTACTGAGGGAGTGCCACACTGTCAGAGGGTCTGTACTGAGGGAGTGCCACACTGTCAGAGGGTCAGTACTGAGGGAGTGCCTGTCAGAGGGTCGGTGCAGAGGGAGTGCGGTGCTGTCGGAAAATCAGTGCAGAGGGAGCGCGGTGCTGTCGGAGGGTCAGTGCAGAGGGAGCGCAGTGCTGTCGGAGGATCAGTGCAGAGGCATTCCAGTACTTTGACCCAGCAAGTGAAGGAACAATGATATACTTTGAAGTCAGGACGGTGAGTCAATTGGAGGGAAATTTGCAGGGGATGATGTTCCCATGTACCTTCTGCCCTGATCTTCCAGATGGAAGTGATCGAGAGTTTGGAAGGTGCTGCCTGAAGAACCTTAGTGAGTTGCTGCAGCTTAACGGATACACTGACAATAACTGCTTTGAGAGTTTACGGTTGTACAGTTGAAATGATTGCTGGAAAGTCGGAGTGGAGACTTAGTGCAGTTGTGGCGGTTTAGGAATGGGCAGTTAGATGGCAGAGATGGACATTCAGGGACACACCATACTGGGATCTATGTAGGATCGGGAGAGAGAGAACTGGATTTGTTCTGGCTAATCATTATGACTTTGTGTGTTATGGGGGAGTTGAGGAACTGAAAAAGATGATGTGGTGGCAGTGCAGGCTGAGATGGAACGTTGAAGAGGTTTACTAAAATGGTTTGTGGGATGTGACACTTTAGTTTGGAGAAGTTGGGACTGCTTTCTTTTGAAGAGAATTAATAGAAGGGACCTTGATAGGAAGAGACTGTTTCCACTCAAAAACCGATCTACAGTGAGCAGTGAGTAAAGAAAAACTTCACTCAAACAGGTGTGCCCAGACAGACCACAGTGAATAATGAACTTTTGATGGACAATAATTAACTTACCATGGAGCTACAAAAGATGGACAATGATGAAAGCATGCTGGGAAATGGAATCCAGCCTTGACTAATGTGACTGTGCTATACTACTGCAGAATCCAAACAGGCTGTAGCTGCACTTGATGTGGAGATGCCGGTGTTGGACTGGGGTGGACAAAGTTAAAAATCACACGACAACAGGTTACAGTCCAACAGGTTTAAATGGAAGCACGAGCTTTAGGAATGCTGGTCCTTCATCAGGTAGAATGGGACACTTGGGAGCAGTGAGTCATTTACTAGACACTGAGGTGGTGCGCACCCTTCCTTCCAGGAGGCTATGTACACCCAGCACCTACCATAATGGACACCTCAGGGCCACCCTGCAATCAATATGCCAATAGCTGGTTGGGTCAGATCGATCAGGGTAATCAAACCTGATCAATCCATTCACACATCCTCAAGACCCTCCCAAAAGAGCACAAAGACCCAGGATAAGAATTGCCACAAAACCCCACTCAGCGCGCTAACTCAACATCAACCACCTAAAGAGAAGACACCTCCAACACCATCAGAAGAAGACAACCCGACGTGAAACCCTAACAAAGTTCCAGTATAGGGGTATACAATCACACAAAGTTCAGTTAAAGCATAAGACAGTTTGCAGTGTTCATCGTTAGTTTACCGGAGTTGACCCACAAGTATTTTGCTGAATAAAAATTTAATCACACTGTGGGGAATGTACAACATACGGTGTGGAATAATTAGCTGATGTGGTGGAGGCAGGTACAATGTAGGCTTTAGTTCTCTTTTAGTAATCATCCAGTGCACAGTCAGATGTACAGCATGGAAACAGACCCTTCGGTCCATACCTACCAGATATCCCAACCCAATCTAGTCCCACCTGCCAGCACCCGGCCCATATCCCTCCAAACCCTTCCTATTCATATACCCATCCAGATCCCTTTTAAATGCAGTAATTGTACCAGCCCCCATCACATCCTCTGGCAGCTCATTCCATACACGTACCACCCTCTGTGTGAAAAAGTTGCCCCTTAGGTCTCTTTTATATCTTTCCCCTCTCACCCTAAACGTATGCCCCTCTAGTTCAGGACTCCCCCACCCCAGGGAAAAGACTTTGCCTATTTATCCTATCACTGCCCCTCATAATTTTGTAAACCTCGATAAGGTCACCCCTCAGCCTCCGACGCTCCAGGGAAAACAGCCCCAGCCTGTTCAGCCTCTCCCTGTAGCTCAAACCCTCCAACCCTGGCAACATCCTTGTAACTCTCTTCTGAACCCTTTCAAGTTTCACATCATCTTTCTAATAGGAAGACCAGAACTGCACGCAATATTCCAGTGGCCTAACAGATTTCCTGTATAGCCGCATGACCTCCCAACTCCTGTACTCAATGGAAAGCATACCAAACGCCTTCTTCACTATCCTATCTACCTGCAATTCCACTTTCAAGGAGTTATGAACCTGCATTCTAAGGTCTCTTTGTTCAGCAACACTCCCTAGGACCTTACCATTAAGTGTATAAGTCCTGCTAAGATTTGCTTTCCCAAAGTGCAGCACCTCGCATTTATCTGAATTAAACTCCATCTGCCACTTCTCAGCCCATTGGCCCATTTGATCAAGATCCTGTTGTATACCTGGGTGGCATGGTGGCTCAGTGGTTAGCACTACTGCCTCATAGCACCAGGGACCCAGGTTCAATTCCTGCCTTGGGCAACTGTCTGTGTGGCGTTTGCACATTCTCCCCGTGTCTGTGTTGGTTTCCTCCCACAGTCCAAAGTTGTGCAGATTAGGTGAATTAGCCATGCTAAATTGCCTGTAGTGTTAGGTGGATTAGTCGGGGTAAATATAGCAGGTGGGTTTCTCTTTAGAGGGTTGGTGTGGACTTGCTGGGCTGAAGGGCCTGTTTCTACACTGTAGGTAATCTAAAATAAAACCCCTTTTTGCTGTCCACTACACCTCCAATTCTGGTGTCATTTGCAAACTTACTAACTGTATCTGTTATGCTCACATCCAAATCATTTATATAAATGACAAAAAGTAGAGGACCCAGCACCAATCCTTGTGGCACTCCACTGGTCACAGGCCTCCAGTCTGAAAAACAACCCTCTACCACCACCCTCTGTTTTTGAGCCAGTTCTGTATCAAAGTGGAGAGTTCTCCCTGTATTCCATGAGATCTAACCTTGCTGACCAGTCTCCCATGGGGAACCTTATCGAGCACCACTGAAGTCGATAAAGGCTCCGCTCTACCCTCATCAATCCTCTTTGTTACTTCTTCAAAAAACTCTATCAAGTTTATGAGACATGATTTCCCATGCACAAAGCCATGTTGACTATCCCTAATCAGTCCTTGCCTTTCCAAATACATGTACATCCTGTCCCTCAGGATTCCCTCCAACAACTAGCCCACCGCTGACATCAGGCTTAGAAAGGTTCAGAGCCAGTATATATGTGCAGGATGAGGCCATTCAGCCTCTTGTATAACTATTACAGCTGAGCATACTACTTTCCAGGAACATATTCAACATGTCAAAGGGAAACATATATGTTTCTTATTCTGAAAAGCTTTCAATCTGGTCAGTAGAGGCAGGAATGATGCCAAGCCTGTTTGCATTATATTCAGTTTTCCACGTCCTGAAACAGGTGATACAAAGGCGAAACCAACCAACATTTCCACACTGATCATTCTGTAGGCTCTGTCCCATTGCCTTGTGACGAGGAGCACCAAGTCAGTGCTCATGTTTCTTTATGTTGCAATTAGGGAAGACCACTTTAAAACACAGCTGCCTCATTTATAATCCCAGCATGATGCAGTTAGAGCTTTTTGGGGAAAGGTAACTTCTCTCTTGGGAAGAGAGAACAAGGAAGTTTTGCTGTAATTATACAAAACCGTGGTGGGCTTACACTTGAAGCACCGGACAGCTCATCTTACTTGTCCAAAAGATGCACACACCTTGGAGGGATTACCAATACAATTCCACCCTAATAATCTCTGCAGTCAGAAGCTGGTCTTTGAAGGTGAGATGGAGTAGAATGATCACGATTCTCTGGTATGCTGTAGTTCAGGAGTGATCCCATTTAAAACAATGTCTAGATGGCTCCATTGAGTTGATGCTGGGAAGTAAGTTTCCAGATTAGATCGTGAACTAGAATAAATGATCAGCTGTTTACAGCCATGACAATATCATGACTACATTTTTTGATTATTAGCCACATTTGTTGTTAAACTTCACAAGATTTAACCTGACTGAAAAACCTCAATTAGACTGTAGCAGACAGGAGAAACAGAAGCTGGATGAATTGCAGTGTGGAAACAGGCCCTTCAGCCCAACAAGTCCACACCGACCCTCCGAAGAGCAATACACTCAGACCCATTCCTCTACATTCAGCCCTGATTAATGCACCTAGCACTACGGACAATTCACCTGACCGGCACATCTTTGGATTGTGGGAGGAAACCCACACAGACACAGGGAGAATGTGCAAACTCCACATAGACAGTTGCCTGAGGCGGGAATCAAACCTGGGTCCCTGGTGCTGTGAGGCAGCTGTGCTAACCCCGGAGCCACCGTGCTGTCCCAGTGGATCCAAAATGAGGAGAAACTTTTAGTCACGAAATTGTTCAATAACATTTCAACACAAAACCAGATTCTCACTTGCACCAGTGGTTTTAGATTTTATTTTACAGCATTTAGCTGTAAAAATAAAAATTACATGCATTTTAAAATAAAAAAAGGATGTAACATCTGCTAACAGCTGTAGTGCAAGGCTCACCCCTCCAAAAGGAACCAAGCCCAATCTATATGGATCCAATTAGATAATTACTTTACACACTCTGCATAACAGTCCAAATTAAATACAGCAGTCCAAATTGAATACACCAAGGACAAATACAGCAAAGCAAAGGAGCAGCTTCAGTCCACTTCCTCCATGCGGGATGCATCCTCATCCCCCTCAAGAGGTGGGATTTCTTCCACAGCTTGTGGGCTGGTCTCTTCCACAGTCCCCTCATCATCATCAATGCCTTTCAAAACAAACACACAATTTAACATCTTTGCAAACATATCAAAAGCCATCAGCCTAAATACCAGTGTATGTTACTCCAAAACAGAGAACACCACCATTTGAACGCACTCACTGCTTTATGAGAAAGTTACATTGGGGGAAACTTGTGCAGGGCAACACAGCACTGAAGCAGACTCAATTCTTGGGAGAACTACTCAGGAGCACCCCAGTTGAAATCAGCTTGTCGCACAAGCCAGGCTAGTCACAGCTAAGTATCTCACTGCACAGAGATACACCAGCATAAATTTATCAAAATGATTACTGGGGAGCTGCAATGGAGATTAGAACAGTCTTGCATGAACCACAGTTACCATGGTGGTAAACTGATTCAATCCCCTTGCTCACAGCCACTTACCGAGACCCAGCTTGATCATTCGGTAGATTCGGTTTGAGTGTGTTTGAGGATCATCCAGTGAGAATCCAGAGGATAACAGTGCAGTCTCAAACAGCAGGATCACCAGGTCCTTCACAGCTTTATCATTCTTGTCTGCCTCAGCCTTCTGCCTCAGGGTGCTCACAATTGGGTGGTCAGGGTTGATTTCCAAATGCTTCTTGGCCATCATGTAACCCATGGTTGAATTGTCTCGCAGAGCCTGGGCCTTCATGATCCTCTCCATGTTTGCAGTCCAGCCATAGGTGCTGGTCACAATACAGCATGGGGAGGACACAAGCCTGTTGGAAACAATCACCTGGACACAAGGAGAGAAGCAGACATGTCCCTTCAATTCAACCTGATTTCTAAATGATCTGTAAGTATCCCCCTCCAGCCCCCTGAACAATCCCCAAGGGTCTCCATTTTGCTGAAGAACTGGTCTATTCATAACCCAGCTCCCCCGCCCCCCCCGGTTCAGGTTACCTGGGTGAGACAGCCCCAGATAGTGTTAATAACCAGCTCCAGCAGTTACTCAGCAATAAGGCCTAGGGCCAATTCCCTCTCCCAAATAAATCATCCCATCACAACTTCTACACAGATTAGATCAGCTAACACTGGACCAGGAATTAAATCAGGGTACCTCCAGAAGTGAGATTTTTACTGGCAACAACCTTAGACAGAAGAAGCCAGCAGTACATGGCACAGAGGAGGAGTCAAAGAAACTTATGCCCAGATGCTACTGCAGCAGGAAACCTTACCTTCTCCACCTTCTTGTCCAGGATCTCCTTCATGAGTTTGCACAGGTTTTCAAACTTGGCCCGGTCTTCCTCCCGCTTCTTCTTCTCCTCCTCATCCTCAGGCAGTTCCAGGCCCTCCTTTGTGACAGACACAAGCTGCTTACCATCAAACTCCTTTAGCTGCTGCACACAATATTCGTCGATAGGCTCAGTCATGTAAACCACCTCAAAGCCTCGCTTCCTCACACGCTCCACAAAGGCAGAGTTAGCTACTTGGTCTTTGCTCTCACCTAAAGAGAAGGAAACAATGGAAGGCTTGTTTACTCATATGGGGATGGAATTGCTCACCAAGTTATAGTCAAGAGCCACAGTGACATAGCTCAGTCCTAACCCTGGAACCTGGAACATTGACTGCTGTGAACACCCATGTTTCTGCTTTCTCCCTTTAACCCCAACAACTATACTTTACTGCTGTTTTACTAAATTCCACAGGTTCACCACACTGGGCAAAGGAGTTTTTGCTCAGTCTTAAATGCTTTCGCTTAAAACTTTATCCCCTTATTCTAAACTCCTGACATTGGAAACATTCTTCCTGCACTTGTCCTGTACAGCGTTGTTAGAATTTTACAGGTTTCTATGAGATTCCCCTTCCTTCTAAATTCTAGTGAATGTAGTCCTAAATGATTCCGTCTGTCTTCATACAGCAGTTATCAGTTTGGTAAAGACAGAACATCCTTCCTCAGATAAGGAGACCAAACCTGTCCACAATACTCCAGGTGTGGTCTCCCCAAGGCCCTGTATAATTGCAGCAAGACCTCCCTGCTCCTGGACTCGAACCCTCTCACTATGAAGGCCCACATCCCATTTCCCTTCCTCACCGCCTGCTGTACCTGCACGCTGACTTTCAGAGACTGGGGTACAAGGACACCCAGGTGCCATTGCCCCAGTCCCTTTCCCAATCTGTCCCCATTCAGATCATCATCTGCCTTCCTGACCCTCACCTCACATTGATCCACATTACACTGCATCTGCCAAGTATTTCCCCACTCCCTCAGCCTGTCCAAATCTCACTGAGACATCTCTGCATCCTCCTCAATGTTCACCCCGAGCTTTGTATCTTTGCAAACTTTGGAGATTTTATATTTAGTGTGTGTGTACACACACACACACACACACAATAAATATTACCACCCAGAAGCTTGCAGCCCATGTGCTGTTCACCCTTTGTCCCCGCACACATTGATTTACTCATGGTCATCTTGATCAAATACTTGAGCTCATTTTCAAAGCTCTGCACTCTTCATTTTGAATGCTGTTCCACCCCGTAGCCCTTGGCTTCCAGCACACCCTCAGTTGCTTGGGGCTACAAACTCTGGGATTTCCTCCCCAAGTCTCCAAAGACATCTTGTTCAAAATACTCCTTTAAAATACAAACAAACCTTTCTATCCAAGCTCTCAACTTCCTGTACTAGTATCCCATTAAGAGGCTCTGCTTTACAACACTACTGTGAAGTGTTTGGAATATGTTAAAAATGCAGGTTTCATTAAAAGAGGACAACAGTAGAGTGGTAGTAAAAATTAACCAGAATACTGTCACAGTAAAAAAAGCTCAAAATACTGCTTTGATCATCAGTGATTAGCCCCAGTCCATAAAGGACCACAGGAACCTGTCCAAGTGAGATCCTGGTTGAACAGTCTAAAGTGGCACCACTTTGGTGTGGGGCAAGGCAAGGAATGAACTGAATTACCACAGCTGGTACAGGGACTGGTGTCATTCTCCATCACACTCCAGCCAAGGACTAATATTATCAGCATGCCTCAAGATACTGAAAACTGCCAATACTGTCGTCCCATTTCCCTCATCAGTCAAAGCAAAACGCTCAGAAACACTGTATAATTTCACCTCCTTCATATGCAGGGAGACAGAACAATCGCCCACGTGCACAGGGACACAAGTTCTTAGTCTTCTCTTGAACAACAGTTCCGTAATGAATTATATAGTCACTTAGAGTGGAGCACCCAGATAAGGCAACATACATATTGATTGGGTGACTGTTACAATCAGCGAGTGTCAACAGTAAAGATTAAGCCATCTGTTGTTACACAATGAACGTTCTTAACCTTAACTGGCTTCACATAATGAATACTTTTCCCCTTGTTAAACTGACCTTACATACTGAACGCTTCCAATATTGTTAAATGGCTCTACATAATGATTGCTTTTCTACCTTGTTAACCCATTACCTTTGCCTCCAGCACCCCATTATTAACTGCAAGTTCTTATCTGATCTGAGTCATGTTCAGCAGAACCTCTTGTCTCACAACTCTTTCCCTGCCTGCTTATACTTTATATAGTTTCTCACTGGCTGTTAGCATCACATCCAGCAGAAACCAGAGGGGAGTAAAAAAGTGATATGATCAGCTCCTAGAGACATTACAATTAAACCAAAACTGACCACTCACAGGCAGTGGAATTATTTTACAATAATATAGTTAGAAATGAATGCAGCCTCCAACCAAACGAGCTGTGAATACCCAGTTAGATCTCACAAAAATCACAACTCACCAGTTATATAGTAGATACATTTCTGGTTTTCTTTCATGCGGGATACATAGTCTGCCAATGCGGTGAGCTCATCTCCACACTGTGAGGTGTGGTAACGCAGCAGTTCAGACAGCTTCTTGCGATTCTGAGAGTCCTCATGGATACCAAGCTGTAAGCAAGAAATGAGAAGCTTTTAAACCCTCAGCCAGACTACAAAGCACAGACTATAAGCTGGAGGAGCAAGAGTCCATTGAATCTGTTCTGCCAATGAGACCATGGCTGATCTGATCATTTTCAACTCCCCGCCTTTCCCTCATAACCCTCGATTCCTAAATGATAGCTATTTCTTCCGTGCCTTTTGCCCCTTAATTATTTAGTATTTTTAGTGAAAAATCACACAACATCAGGTTATAGTCCAACAGGATTATTTGGAAGCACTAGCTTTCGGAGCGCTGCTCCTTCATCAGGTGGTTGTAGAGAATAAGATTGTAAGACAATTTATAGCAAAATTTTCTATAAATTCTGTGTCTTATAATGTTATTGTCCACAATCACCTGATGAAGGAGAACTGTCCTGAATGTGGTATGGCTAGTACTTCATGACTACCTCTACTAATTTGATTTTGCCAATGACTACATTGATCTGCACTGTGGGGATTCTATGATTAAAGTCACTTTTGATTCATATACAATATTCACATGCCCTTATTATTAACCAATATATTCTGACCCACAAAACAGCTGTTGGGCCATTTACTTAGTATTTTTGTCCTTTTTCCTCCCCTCTGACTCTCTATTTGTGGTTTAAAAACAGCTCCACTCTGGATATCATTACTTTAAAAATAGCAGCCCTGCAATGTTCGCCATATCCTCTTGTTTTGGAAGCTTACACATCCCCCCACCCGCCCCTTTAAAAGCCCTCTTTTCAATTTCAGTTATTCAATTTGCCAGGACAATGTTCCCAGCACACTTCAAGTGAAGTACATCCAACCGGAGCAGTTCTGGTGCCAAAGCTCAGAGGCAAAACTTTTTACAACAAAGTACTGGGCGGCACGGTGGCACAGTGGTTAGCACTGCTGCCTCACAGCGCCTGAGACCCGGGTTCAGTTCCCGACTCAGGCGACTGACTGTGTGGAGTTTGCACGTTCTCCCCGTGTCAGCGTGGGTTTACTCCGGGTGCTCCGGTTTCCTCCCACAGTCCAAAGATGTGCGGGTCAGGTGAATTGGCCATGCTAAATTGCCCGTAGTGTTAGGTAAGGGGTAAATGTAGGGGTATGGGTGGGTTTCGCTTCGGCGGGTCGGTGTGGACTTGTTGGGCCGAAGGGCCTGTTTCCACACTGTAAGTCTAATCTAATCTAATCTACTGAAAAGATTAATCTAAATCCACATCTACTGGCTTTCTTTAGTGTCACATGTAGTGATACACTAGCTCTCTGGGGCATATCGATCCTTCTCAATGCAGCAGGGTCATGAGATCAAGATTCCTCAATCCCATTCCATTGACCAGGTCAGACAGACCCATACAGTTAGGGCCTTTGTGCTTTTGAAATGAAAACACAGCACTCAATTGCAGGTGGAGGGCACATTTACATTAGTCCACAGGCTCATAACAATGTTTATGTGCAGGACTACGGAAATAAATCCACAGAGCCCAGGATCCATCAACAAATTACCCTGTAAGCAACCCTCGTACCACCTCGGTCAGGCCCATGAGTGTCAGTATCTCTGATACTCCATTTACATGCCAGACAGGGCTCCCTGAGTATTAATCGGGTCCAGCCCCAATCAGGAAATTCAGGTTATGAGGTCCAATTGGCCTCACTCTAGCTGGAACAGTAACAGTCTCACATTAATGGAACAATGTGGCAGCAATTTTACTGGGAATGCATTTTACTATCTACATGTAACAGGACCTGGCCATCAAGTCACTTTCTAATAAATTTCCAAAGCTCGTATTAGTTTACATCTCCGGAAAATCCTGAGAAACAACCTAGGCAGTCCAACAGTATTCCTGTCAAGGCTTCACTACTACACATTCAGCAGTTTCTTCCTGTCATTATCCTTACCTTCAGGTTCTTTGAGAACTGCTCATAAAATTTCTTGTAGTTCTCCTTGTCCTCTGCCAGCTCAGAGAACAACTCCATGCACTTCTTGACAATATTCTTGCGTATGACCTTCAGGATTTTACTCTGTTGCAGCATCTCTCGGGAAATATTCAGGGGCAGGTCCTCCGAGTCCACCACACCACGAACAAAGTCTAAGTTAAAGAAATAAATGGGAAATTAAAAGGGTCTGAGAAAAAGGAGACACGCTAGATCAGTCATGCCACTTTCACACAGCAAATGCTATGGGTCTAGAATGCACTGCCTGGAAGTGTGGTAGAGGCAGCTTCAAAACAAAAATGATTTAGTTTAACCTTTGTTTCTAAATCAATCCTGTTCAGAGTTAGTACACATGTGGAGCAGGTAGGTCTTGAACCTGGACCTGTCAGCTCAGGGGTAGGGACACTACCACTGCATCACAAAAGGGCTTTTCAATGGAGACAGGCATTCAAGAGAACACTGGTGATTTATCAAAATAGAAATAAGCGCGGCAGGATGATGGAGAAAAGGCAAGATTTGAGTACCAAGGCAAAACTCAGCACAAACATTGCCCCAGGACAATTACTAACACTACCTGAACTGATACATTGTAAACGGAAATCTAAATCTCTAAGTGAAAGCTCAGCTAAAGGATCTCAGGATATTACAGCCAGAATTACTACAGTATTTAAAAAGAAAAGGCCATTTGGCCCACTATCTCTATGCCAGTCATCAAGCATGTATTCTCAGCACATTTTCCAGCACTCGGTCTGTGGTTTTGTGTGCTATGGCATTTCAAGAGCTTATTCACAAATGATCACTTCATACAGGACACAATAACAAAAGCAGAGTACTGGGCTAAAGCCATACCCCTCTAACAAACTGCAGTTTGATTGTATGACAGAATAAGCCTATACACTGCACTGGAAGTATACATGTGCAATCTAGAAACCCCAAATTCCAATGAAGCTGAAATTTTTTTTAAAACGCAGCTACAGATGAGTAAACAGGAAAACCCAAGAAAGGAAGTATTTTCCCAACTGTCTATGTAACAGCCTAATGGACTGTATGCAGCAAAAAGAATGGTCACCTCAAAAACCCCAAATCCATGCTTATTAACAGACACTCACTGAGGTATTCTGGGATCAGCTCCTCACAGCTGTCCATGATGAAGACTCTGCGGACATAGAGTTTGATGTTGTTCTTCTTCTTCTTGTTCTCAAAGAGATCAAAGGGGGCACGCCTGGGAATGAACAAGAGAGCACGGAATTCCAACTGGCCCTCTACAGAGAAATGCTAAAGAGGAGAAAAAAAATCAGATTAAATCTCAATCTTCTCTATTTTATTGAATGGCAAATAATTACCGAACAATTCCCAGGGATTTAGGAATGGTCAGATGTTCTATGGAATGGATTTTGAGGGAACAGCATGTGGGACTTGAAGGGGGAGCTGCAGGGGACAGAGGTCACAGGCTGGAAGGTGCCAATGAAGGAAATGAGATCATTTGATTATGAGTGCAACATTCATTCTGAAACTAAAGCTTCAGCTCCTGGGAAATGAACACAAGAGTGAAGAAAACTGGGCCCAGGGTGAAAGTTACATAGGAGAGTACTAAAACATTCTCCACCTTGCTTTTATTAGCTGGCTGGTTTTCACAATATACCTCACACCTGGTAGAAGTGACCATTAACAAACTCACCTTTACAGCAAGATGGTCCTCCCAGTCATTAGTGAGGCTCTTGTAAAACTCGCCATACTCCTCCTGTGTAATATCATCGGGATTACGGGTCCAAATGGGCTTTGTTTTGTTCAGTTCCTCCTGATCTATATACTTCTCTTTGATCTTCTTAGTCTTCTTCTTGTCCTTCTTTTCAGCGTCTTCTTCCTCATCAGACCCGACATCTTCAATTTTGGGCTTCTCTCCTTCCTCCATATCTGCACCTTCCTCTTTCTCAGACTTTTCCTCTGTGTCTTCCTCATCACTGATCTCCTTTTCCCGTTCCTTCTCAACCTGAAGAAAACAAAAATCATTGGATCACTTCAACAGTGCCACCAATTTCTTTTCCAAAAACCTACAAGCAACACTCATCCAGGCAAAATCTATATCTGTTACAACCAGAAAGGATTCCTCCCACTTCAAGGACAGTTAGAAGATATTGAAGATCCCACCATACTGCCACAAACTGAACACTTTAATGCCACTTCCACTTGCCTCAATCCCTAGTTTACACTTTGCAACAAACCTGAGCACAATTGGTAGAGAAAAACAAAACCCTCAAAAGGTTAGTCTGCTGTGTATAAGGGTATGAAAGCTCCATCAATTTGTCATCATTTAACAGGGCAAAGCAAAATGCAACCTACAGTCATCATCATGAGCTCATTAGTTTGGTGAGAAAGGTGTTCACAGTCAGCAATGTCTCGAGGCTGCACCATATAATCCAGCTTCTTGGGTCCTCAGAATAAGTCATCGTTAGGGACAGTGCAAAGCAACATCAACTTCATCATCTTTTGTAAAAACAAGCATTATTTAAATAAAGAGTAGAATCGGCATTTCAGTACTTACAAAGAGTGTGATGGGATAACCAATGAACTGAGAATGTTTCTTCACAATCTCCTTGATCCTCTTTTCCTCCAGATACTCAGTTTGATCTTCCTTCAAATGCAGGACTACCTTTGTGCCACGACTGATTGTATCAATAGAGTTGTCCCCATCACCCTTGCCTGGAGGCAAGAATATAAAAAGGATTAATAACCAGAAATAAAGCTCCCTAAACAGCCTGTTCTAAGAGTGATAATTTTATGATTATCTAATGTTAAAAAGGAATAGGACACAGCCACTCTACTGTCATTACTAGCAATGCCAGCATAACCTATTTAGCAAAAGCACCCACCTTAACCCTGACTGATTGAGAAGGAATCCAGGTGACTGGCTGTGAAACACTGCTCTCTGCAACATCAGTTAGGAGATAAAAGTCACTCCAACATCCAGGGATAGGTTCAGTCAAATACTGAGCGCTCCACAGAATCCCTACAGCATGTAAACAGGCTCTGTGGCCCAACAAGTCCACAATGATCCTCTGACGAGTAACCCACCCAGAGCCATTCACCTACATTTAACCTGACTGACGCACCCCAACCCACACATCCCTGAACACTACAGACAATTAAGCATGCCAATTCACTTAAACTGCACATCTTTGGACTGTGGGAGGGAACCGGAGCAAACCCACGCAGACATGTACAAACTCCACACAGACAACGCCCGAGGCTGGAATTGAACCTGGGTACCTGGTGCTGTGAGGCAGCAGTGCTACCCACTGAGCCACCGTGCCACCTGGAGATAGTTATTGCTGAGATCGGCAAACACAGTGCTGGTCAAAGGATAAACCAGTACCATCAATATTACATTACGTGTTCCCATGTGCAATAACTGACAGATAGAAACATAGTATAAATTCAATATACCAAACCCCAATTTCTTGTTTTTTCTAATAGTTACTAACAACGAACACTGACATTTCATTAGGGAGTGCATAGTTTTCCAGAATGACTGAAGTATTAAAAAAACTACAGCAGAGAAATAATAACAGGATTCAAGGCATGCCTTGATTAAGGGAAGGCAGTCATCTACTGGCTGACTTAACCACTTCAAAGTTGTAAGCCAAGAGTGTGGTGCTGGAAAAGCACAGCCGATCAGGCAGCATCCAAGGAGCAAGAAAACGGATGTTTCGAGCAAAAACTCTTCATCAGGAAGGGAGGGCTTTTGCCCGAAACATCGATTTTCCTGCTCCATCACACTTTAAACCGATGGGCTGAAAAGTGCAACAGCATACAAGTTGATTGCAAAACTTCTTATTGCCAACGTAAAAGCCAACAGGAACATGCCACGTGAAAGGAGAAAGCGTGTGGACCAGCAACAGCCTCATTTCTGATCTGATTCAAAGCTGCTAAATTATGACAGCAGCAGTTAGAGAAGCTTGCTGCAAAGTAACAGCATTAAACACTATGCGATTATACAGTGGAAAACACAACAGCTGCACTGCCAGTAGCAATACATCAATAGCGTAAATCTACCTACAACCTGCCAACCCCAGTGAGTATGGAGTACAGAGAAAAAAGAAAATCTTAGTGAGTTACAGTCTGAGCAAATGAACAGTCGAGTGTATCTCCATGAGAATTTGAATCTCAGCCAGTATCAGTTTGATATATATTTGAAATTTTCCAGCCCATGTTTGGACTCGAGACAGCAGATAGAGTTAATCCCACTATGGATAGCCTATTCTGATCTATTCAGCGTCAGACCAACTGACATTTACTTAATGAAACCCCTGCTTGCCAGGAAGCCTTGAAAGGATTAAGAATTTTATCCCAGTCAAATCTACTAATCAAATGAAATGGCAGCAGTTAATCCCATTATCAAGCAGGTTTTATCATGCCAGGGCACCTGCTCCTCAGTAGCATGACCATGTGCCTGCCACAAATCTTCAATATAAGGCAAGGCTGAGTGCAGCAATGATCAAGACACGAGCTACAAGGGACAGGAGCTTTCAGCATGAGTGGCACAGACAAAGGGCCTGTTTCGACATACTCACAGAGAAGTTCAGCAAGGCGGCGATCCAACAGCATCAGCATGTACCCTATGCCCAGCATTCCTGAATACCCAGGCTACCAAGATCTCAAGGTGAGGTTCATGTTTTACTCACTACTTAAGTCTATACAGCTACAAACCCTCTTTACTGTCTCAAACAACCACATCCCAAACTTGGCTCACTTTCAGAGAAAATGGCTGAAAGTCCTTAGATTTGCTGGTTCGAATCTAACTTTTGAAGAGTAATTTCCCAATGTACAATTGTTCTTGGTGAAGTAAAACAGAAAACACCAGAAAGCAGTGCCAGGGTGCACTGGGTGAAATGTTTTGAGTTCAGACACATTTGGCGTACTGTGTGCAGCGCTGGTTGCCACACTATAGGAAGAATGTAGAGACTGGACAGATTGCAAAAAAGGTTTATCAGGATGCTTCCTGGAACGGAGAGGTTGGAACTATAATGAGAGGTTGGACTAATGTGGACTGTTTTCACTAGAGCCTCAAAGGCTGAAGGACAACCTGATAGAAGCATGGATAGAGCATCTAATCAACCTTTTCTGGACTGGAAGTGTCAAATATTTGAGGGGATAGGTTTAAAGGAGATGTGCAAGGCATTTTTTTTTTAAATGCAGAGGGATGGTAGGTGCCTGGAACATACTACCAGTAGATGGTAGAAGCAGATACGATAGCAAAGTTTAACAAGTATTTAGATAGACAATCGAACAGGCAGGAAATAAAGGGATACAGCCAATGTGCAGACGAATGGGATTAATGTAGAACAGAATATGGTTGGCTCAGACATGATGGCCCAAGGGCCTGTTCCTGTCCTCTACTGTGCTATTTTCTAGCATGCCCAAGATTGGCTTCTGAAATGAAACCTCTATATGTGCACTACTGCTCTTTAATTGATTAGGTGACATTGTCTGACCATCTTAGTTTAAAATGACAGCACAACTGAAGGATTAGGTTTGTTCTCCTGGATTGGCCAGGTGAGGTTTCTGACCAATGGTGAGCCCCCCCCAATGTTAACGGGATATTCACTGAAGATGGTCATTGCTAGGCACAAGTACAACTGGATGCTGAAGCCCAAGCTTGAATGTTGTCCAGGCTTTGCAGGAGATTGCAGCTTCTTCAGTACAAATGTCAATAAAACTAAACACTGCAGTCAAACACATCCTAATACTAACCTTTTTACAATGGTCTGCCATCTCCAGGAGTTTCTTTAACTTTCTCCAGTGTCTCCAGACTAAAAACTTCCACTAAATCTCAATGTACAATATACTAAGTACTCAGTAGCCTATCCTCTCTGACGAACCTGTACTATCTTGGGGTCTGGTATGTATTTAGATAATGTAAATGTGCAAGAAAATATCACAGTGTTCTGTTCTGCTACAGCTTTAGAGATTTTTGCAGCTTCAAGCACCAAGATTTAATTTCAGAAATAATAAGGCATGCTAATTAATTCAGACCATTCTATTCCTAACTGCAGCCTACAAGGTGTTTACCAGGAAGACTTCATTCCAGCCCAGCTTTCAACATCTCCAACTGGAAAAGGAATACAACGTCCCCAAAATCAGAGAACACAGTTGCCATTCAATCCCTTGTCCAATGGAGTCTCCAATTCCAAAGCATTGCAGGATTGGCTGGAGATTATACACTTTTAAACTCCAATAGAAACACAGGACAATTTCATGACAAGAGTCTGGAAGACTACTTCAACGAGAGACTCCAAGAACTCAAAAAACAGCAACATGCAACACACAGACCATGATAATAAACTTTCTCAGTGACATGCTACAGAAGTCTTACACTGGGAAATCAAAAAAGCTTCTAAATTGTACAGATAAAAAACAAAATCAATCTGCAACTTCACACTGCAAGACCCATAGCTGGATTTTCTCAGATGGTCCTAGTCATGTTTAGAAATATATTTTCCAGTTATCTTCAACATTAGACTCTTCCACTTCACAGCTAATGAATGAAATTCAAAATTATTGCAATCAGCCATTCCATTTCCCACAATTCAACTAACAGCAAAAATCTGGACACATGGTTTCTACCTTCTTAGTGTCATTCAACTAGATGTCCTAACTCAGTAGGGAGAGATTTCGATGTTTTCTCTGCAGCCAGCACAAAATACTTACATCACATCAGGACTGCAGTGCGTGGAATAAGTGACTTTTGCCAAGTGAACTGTGCACTCCTTCACACATTAAGCAAGTTTCTAATCTATCACTTCATTAATAGATCCTTAAAATACAAACAGCAGGATGTAGACAAGTGACAACGTCTAGCTTTAACTGCAATACTTACTGTCAGTAAAAAAGCTGATCCAGTGCTCCATTACATGGTTTAGCATTCTTCAGTAACAGCTGTGCTGAACTGTGGTCCTTGGAAGTACACATGGATTTTTTTGTCCTGAACACACCACTAACAATTAGCAGTTAGGATCAGTTTGCTCAATGCCACAATGATCCATGCAGTCATTGCCTGGAAATTTGCTGACAATTTAGCTTCTTCCTCTCCCATTCCAAACACTCAAATCTGCGTTTACTGTTCCAATGTAAGGGTTGATGCCTTAAAACGAAGGCAAAACTTTCTGGGAATATACATTAAAAAGAAAGCAAGCAGACAGGACCAAATGAGCCCTGGGCAAGAGCCCACAATCAGTCCTTCTACTCTTGGAACTGGTGCTGTACCACTGATCAGGCAGTGGGAATCAGGAAGTAATACATTCTATTTGCTGGAATTTAAAATGGATTTTGTTAACTTGTAGTGTTTTAATTGTTTAAAAGTTTCAGTTGAACTTGCTGTGTTGAACCACCATAAGAACTGTATTTACTAAATGCACAAAGAATAAATTAAGATTTAAGAGAGCAATGTTTTCTGTAAACTTGAACAGCACCAGTACAGAACAAAGGCTAAAGGAAAATGCAAAAGATCAAAAGGATTTCAACTGGACAGTAACACGTGACATGCTGGAGCAGTGGTTTTCAAATCCTGCACCCATCAAGCCAAGGTCTGTAAACTGAGCTCCAGCATTTCTTTTTTGTTTAAGAAGATTTACTCTTTCATCACAGGCTACCTAAAAATCCAGATTTTTACTACTTGCTGCTTGCCTTGAATCTAAGTTCTCACTCCATCAATCCACAGCACACCTGAGATTTCAAAACAAACGTCAAAATCCAGCTTTACGCAGTGCAGAGCTGAACATTTTTACATCCACCAAAACCTTTCAACTCATTCAACAAAGTGCTATAGATAAAGTAGTGTTTTTTTTATCAGAACCACCACACTACAAGCGCAGCTGCATAACACCAATATCAACTCTTCACACAAGATTGAGAATATGTATCCCCAGGGAGTTCTCCATTATGGAGGATATTAAAAACCAGGAACAACAGATTTTGATCTCCCAGGGAATTAAAGGATATCAGGAGCAGGCAGCAAATGTACAGCTAAAATATATCAGTAACAGTTCTATTGTTTGGGAAGGAAGAAAGGAAATAGTTTACTTCTGGTTCTATTTCTTATGGTCATATGCAGATTATATATTCTGAACATTCAATGCAATGTTATTAATGAGCCAAGCTGACAAAAAGGGACAGTTTAAAAAACCTTACACCTAATTTAAGGTCAGACACCCTTTTGCTTTTACCCCAAAGCATCGATTCTTGCACTGCAATAAGACTCCAGTCATTGTCTAGCGTGGACAGTTGGGCAAAACAGAATAAATTATGGCCCAGCTCCAATGTCAAGCAGAACAGAGAAGCTCTCCTATAACCAATGAGGCTCTGATCAGGAAAAAGTATACGTTGGGATTAAGCTATTGGGCTCAAGTGAATCCATAGAATACTAAGTGTAGGAGCACACTCAAGAGGGAATTCAGAAGAAGAAAAAGAGGATGAGAGATGGATCCAGTAGACAAGGTTAAATCCCAAGGTGTTCTATAGCTATATTAAGTGTAAAAGGGTGGCTAGGGAGAGAATAGTCCCCATAAAGATCAACATGGCCATCTATGCGTGGAGGCACAGGAGACAGGGAGGATTTTTAATATTTCTCCTCAGTGTTTACCGAGGAAAGAATCACGGATGCTAAGGAAATAAGGGAAACAAGTGAGGATGTTTTGGACCACATACATATTACCAGAGAGGATGTGTTTGGCAGCCTTAAAGAACATGAAGGTGGATAAATCCCCGGGTCTGATTAAGTCCATCGTCAAATGTTGTGGGAGGCGAGGGAATAAATTGTAGAGGCCCTTACAGAGATTTTTACTTCATCTTTAGCACTGGTGAAGTTCCCAAACAGTGGAGGATGGCTCACATTGTTCCATTATTTAATAAAGGTAACAAAGACAAACCAGGGAACTACAAACCAGTGAGCCTGACATCAGTGGCAAGTAAATTGTTGGAGAGGATACGGAGGGACGAGGCAACCAACATTTGGATAGTCAGCATGGATTTGTGTGCAGGAAGGCATGTCTAACAAATAGAGTCAGAGATGTACAGCATGGAAACAGACCCTTCGATCCAATCCGTCCATGCCGACCAGATAGCCCAACCCAATCTAGTCCCACCTGCCAGCACCCGGCCCATATCCCTCCAAACCCTTCCTATTCATATATCCCATCCATATGCCTCTTAAATGTTGCAATTGTACCAGCCTCCACCACTTCGTCTGGCAGCTCATTCCATACACGTACCACCCTCTGTGTGAAAAAGTTGCCCCTTAGGTCTCTTTTATATCTTTCCCCCTCACCCTAAACCTATGCCCCCTAGTTCTGGATTCCCCAACCCCAGGGGAAAAGACTGTGTCTATTTATCCTATCCATGTCCCTCATAATTTTGTAAACCTCTAAGGTCACCCCTCAGCCTCTGATGCTCCAGGGAAAACAGCCCCAGCCTGCTCAGCCTCTCCCTGTAGCTCAAACCCTCCAACCCTGGAAACATCTTTGTAAATCTTTTCTGACCCTTTCAAGTTTCACAACATCTTTCCGAAAAGAAGGGGTCCAGAATTACATGTAATATTCCAACAGTGGCCTAACCAATGTCCTGTACAGCCACAAAATGACCTCCCAACTCCTGTACTCAATACTCTGACCAATAAAGGAAAGCATACCAAACGCCTTCTTCACTATCCTATCTACCTGCGACTCCACTTTCAAGGAGCTATGAACCTGCACTCACAGGTCTCTTTGTTCAGCAACACTCCCTAGGACCTTACCATTAAGTGTATAAGTCCTGCTAAGATTTGCTTTCCCAAAATGCAGCACCTCACATTTATCTGAATTCAACTCCATCTGCCACTTCTCAGCCCATTGGCCCATCTGGTCCAGATCCTGTTGTAATCTGAGGTAACCCTCTTTGCTGTCCACTACACCTTCAACTTAGGTGTCATCTGCAAACTTACTAACTGTACCTCTTATGCTCACATCCAAATCATTTATGTAAATGACAAAAAATAGACGACCCAGCACCGATCCTTGTGGCACTCCACTGGTCACTGGCCCCCAGTCTGAAACACAACCCTCCACCACCACCTTTGAGCCAGTTCTGTATCCAAATGGCTAGTTCTCCCTGTATTACATGAGATCTAACCTTGCTAATCAGTCTCTCATGGGGAACCTTGTCGAACGCCTTTCTGAAGTCCACATAGATCACATCTACCGCTCTGCCCTCATCAATCATCTTTGTTACATCCTCAAAAATCGCAATAACTTCACTGTTTGATAATTTTCCCAGCTGCATTCCGATGTCCAGCAATACACTATTCCAAACATCAAAGGCAAGTAACTGTACAGGTTCTCTCTCCCCTGCAATGACCTCACCATGTGCTTCATTTATCTGCTCTTCTCCCTTTTAAAACTGCTGTTGTTTTGACTGTTTTTCCCCCAAAGTTCCAAAACAATGTGACGACATATAAAAGAATTGCTGCTCCTGGAATTAGAGAAAATCACCTCCAGCACCTAAAATACCTCAAAAAAAAAGCTGTTACAGCCAGAAATTTTTTCCCATCCTCCATCTTGGCTTCCACAGCATCTTTTAGAGTTTTACAAAGAGGTAACCAAGAGAATAGACAATAGTAGGTAGTGGGTGTTTGTCTGTATGGACTTTAATGCCATTGCCAAGGTCACACATGGCAGACTGGTCATAAACGTTAGGTTGCATGGGATCCAGGGAGAGCTAGCTAACTGGATTCACAATTGGCTCGATGGTAGGAAGCAGAGAATGATGGCTGAAGGTAGTTTCTCGGAGTGGAGGCCTGTGACTAGTGGTGTGCCACAGGGGTCAGATGGTGGGCCCTTTGGTATTTGTTATTTACATCAATGATCTGGATGGGAATGGACAAGGCATGATTAGTAAGCTCGGGAATGATACCAAATTAGGAGGTATCACTGATAACGCAGAAGGATCAAAAATTAGAGAGATCTTGATCAGATGGGCACATGGACTGAGGACTGACAAATGCAATTCAGTCCAGGTAAGTGTACAATGTTGTACTTTGGAAAGGCAAACCAAGGGAGGACACATATAACAAGGTCTTGACGGGTGTTTTGGAACAGAGGGAGGAATGCAAGTACACAGATCATTGAAAGCAGCGTCACAGGTAGACAAGGCGGTGAAGGCGGCATTTTGCATACTGCCCTTTATCGGTCCAAGCATCGAGTTTCGGTGTTGGGACATCATTTTACAGTTGTATAAGTCACTGGTAAGGCCACATTGGACTATCGCATATAGCTTTGGTCACCCTGTTATAGTCAAGACTGTGACACTGGAAAAGCACAGCAGGTCAGGGAGCATCCGAGGAGCAGGTACACTGATGTTTCGGACATAAGCCCTTCCCGATGAAGGGCATATGCCCAAAATGTCGATTCTCCTGCTCCTCGGATGCTGCCTGACCTGCTGTGCTTTTCCAGCGTCACAGTCTCGACTCGGATCCCCAGCATCTGCAGTCCTTATTTTTCACCCGCTACAGGAAGGATTTAGTTAAACTGGAAAGAGTGCAAAGAAGATTTACGAGGGTATTGCCAGGAGTAGCAGCCCTGAGTTATAGGGAGAGGTTGGCCAAGATAGGACAATGAGGGGCAGCCTTAGCGAGGTGTATAAAACCATAGATAGGATGAATGTGTATAGTCTTTTTCTCCAGGGATGGGGAATTGCAAACTAGAGGGCATAGGTTTAAGCCAAGAGGGGATATATTTAGGAAGGACCTGAGGGGCAACCTCTTCACGCAGAGAGTGGTTCTGTACACAAAATGGGCTGCCACAAAACGTGGTTGAGGCAGGTACAATAGCAACATTTTAAAAACATCTGGACAGCTGCATAGACGGGAAGGGTTTAAGAGGGATATGGACTAAATGCTAGCACTGGAACTAGCTGTGTGGGTACCATGGTCAGCGCGGACCAGTTTGGACCAAAGGGCTTATTTCCATGTTGTATTACGCTGTGACTGAAGGCTGACCAACAGCTGTTTTGACAGGGACCAACTCAATCTTGCTTCCTTTCAGAGTTGCAGGCTATATCTCAATTCCCAATAGAGAATAACCTTGCCTGCACTCCCTGTGAACAGCAGTGGTCATTAGGCTCCTCAGTCATGACTTACCAGTATATGTTTTGACTGTAAAGGAGCCACCAGCTGATGATTCCCAGGCATATGCCTCATCATCGTTGTGCTTAGTAAGGACAGTAACCTTCTCAGCAACCAGGTAGGCAGAATAGAAGCCAACACCAAACTGGCCAATCATTGAAATATCTGCCCCAGCCTGCAGAGCTTCCATGAAGGCCTTGGTGCCAGACTTGGCAATGGTGCCCAAGTTGTTGATCAGGTCAGCCTTTGTCATTCCAATCCCAGTGTCAATGATGGTAAGGGTATGGTCACGCTGATTGGGGATGATTTCAATCTTCAGATCTTTGCCACTCTCCAGTTTCGAAGGATCAGTCAAGCTTTCATATCGGATCTTATCCAGTGCCTATGGATTAAAATGCAACCATAAATCAGGTATCAAAACTAAACAATGGACATCAGGCCAAAGTGGCTACTGACATCAGGTGGCAAGTTACATATATTTGCCAATACTTCTACATCAAAAGAGCCAACTCCTCTAAACTCTGAGGCAGCCTTTGAAATGTTGAGGGTCAAGTACTTTTGGGACAGAATTTCCAAGATCCAATCTAAAGGCTACCTCAACAGTAGTTTTACAAAGAGAGTGGACACAGATCTGGAATCAGGGAAGGACTGTCAATTATACAAATAGTGGAGAGATAATTGCGAATGAGTCATCAATTTGGGATATGCTTGAGCCTACCAAGCGTAGAGGACAGAATGCCAAACTCAAGGTTAAATCTGACATGTCGATTGGTGAATAGTGCAGAGGGATAAAATGGCATTTTTCAGAGAACAAATGGACGCTAGAGAGAGAAAACCAAGCCAACAGAAGGCAGGACTGTGAAGAGAGACTGGATCGGGTCACTGTGCCTCGGTACATGTGACTATAAATTCAATTGAATATATTCACTGGAATTGAGAGGAATAAAGGGGAAATTACACAGGAACACGTAAAATTCTAAAGGGACTAGACTGGCAACACATTTCTTGTGGTGACAACTTGAACAGCAAGCCCGGGCCAGGGATCACAGTCTCAGGGTATGGGGTAGGCCATTCAGAACGACAATGAGGATAAATTTCTTCAACCAGAGTGGTGTGCCTGTGGAATTCTCTGCCAGAGTTGGCAGTTGAAGTCAAAATATTGATTGCTTTTTAAGGAGTCAGATACAGTTTCTCGGACTAGAGAGATCAAAGGGTATCAGGAAGAAAAAAAATTACGAGTTTGATAATGATCAAACTGAAAGACAGAACAGTCAAGTTATGAGCAAGACTACCAGAACATTAGCCTTTATTCCATGAGGTTTCAAGCCCTGGAGTGAAGCCTTATTTCCACTGTATTGGAGTTTGGTTAGACTGCACCATTTTACAAAAAAAGCTTATTATCAGGATGTTAGCATCGCTGGCTAAGACATCATTTATTCCGAGTTGTACAAACGGCAGGTAAGACTTAATCACACCAACACAATTATATGCCATTTTGGATTGTTAGCTCAGGAAATATACTACTGCCACTGAACGAGCGCAACTAAGGCTTGATAGCCTTGTTCCCAAACTGACAGGACCATTATACAATGAGAGGTTGGGCAAACTGGGCATGTATTCTCCAGAAGGTCACAGAAAGAAAGGTGATCTCTCTAAAACTTTCAGTGCAGATGCTTTTTCTTTCGATCCAAAATGGGTGTGTTTTCTTTAAAAAAAAATTAGAGGGTGGTGAATCTTAGGAAATCTCTACTCCAGAGAACAGTCAAAATCCATTCTGTCTAAAGTACAGGATGGTAAATGTTTTGATTACCAAAGGCATACAGGGTTATGGGGATAGTGTGAGTAGAATCACAGTTGTGTTGAATGAAGAACAGGTTCAATGGGCTGAATAGGCAAAAGTGAGGATTGCAGATGCTGGAGATCAGAGTCAAGATTAGAATAGTGCTGGAATCTTGTCAATGGGCAGAACAGCCTACACCTATCGCCACAATGTTGTCATAGCCTTGCAAAATTCAACGTCTTCAGCCTTAGTTATCAGGTGAATGAAATTTGTGGAAAACTGGCATCTGAGAGGGTGGGAACAGTGATAGGAACATATGGGACATGCATAATTTGGAATTGGGACTACATCAGGCTGTTTGCAACTGTTTCCAACACCAAAACTGATGTCAGGTGGTCTGTCTGGTTTCATTCCTTTCAGACTTTGTAGCAGCCTGATCTGAGTGACTTGCTTGTTCATTTCATTTCAGGGGACAGTTAATAGGGAACTACACATAGGCCAGATCAAGTAAAGATGGCAGATTTCCTTCCTTAACGGATACGTCTAAACCAGGTTGGATTTTACAGTAATCAAATTGTTACATGGATACCAATAAGCCAACTTTTAATTCCATATTTTACTGAATTCAAGCTATCTTTCTGTCATGGTGGGATTCAAAGGTGCATCTCCGGAGTATTAGTCAGGGCTTCAGGATTGCTAGAGTCTAAAGGTATTACCACTACATCATCGCCTCACCATAACGACTATTGAAGTTGAACAGAAGTGAAAGAATAAAGACAACATTAATTAATTAACCCAACAAAGTAGAAGTCAGCTTGTAATGACAGCTTGAAAGCAACCCATGAAGGGGGTTAAAATGAAGTACATTACTCTGATCTAAAACGCAAGCCATTTCTAAGAACTGGAAAGTAGCTAATACAATATAACAGCCAAAGGCATCAGAGCTTCATAGTTGCATGCTTATACATGGAGACAGAAAATGTGGTAAGACACTGATGAGTCAGACATAACACGTAGCAACACGCATCCAAGATTAGTGTTTGGAATGCACTTCAAGCATAGTGTAGGGAGATTCACTAATAACTTTCAAAAGGAAATTACATATCATTTGGAGGGAAAGACAATTGTAGAGCAACATGGTGCTGAAGAGAATGGCAAGGACACAATGGGATAAAAAGCCTCCTTCCTAGGACAAAGACATTCTGTCAGGAATTCAGAACAGGAAACAGCAAGCACATGAAGAAACTCACATCAGAAGCATTTGAGATGAGCTCTCGGAGGAAGATTTCTTTGTTAGAATAGAAGGTATTGATGATCAGGGACATAAGCTGAGCAATCTCAGCCTGAAAGGCAAAGGTTTCCACCTCATCGTCACCACTGGGGCGAATCTCTTCAGGCATCTGGGAAAAACAGAAAACACCACTCAAAACATTCCATTCGATATTGTCTCCCAGTACTTCTGCTAAACCTCTGTGGATCTGTAGTTAATCTGTATGCTCCAGAGTCTGTTCGAAATTCGACTGAGTTATTTTGTAACTAAGTGAACTGAGAGCATTTTCCAACTTTCAAAATCTGTGAAAATTAAAGTTAACTAGGAAGGAAATACTAGTCAGACTGCAGTGCAAGGACAGGTCAGCTGAAACCAATCCTAGATCTGTAGAATGGGTACACTTTGACAGCAGCAAAACTGTCTGTTTCCACATGATAAACACAGTAAAATCCCACTGAACAACCCCCTAAATTAAACATTTCTGACTACAATGGTGACAGATATAAGAGGATCAGTAAAATTAGATAGAGACGGTAAACGGGAGTTAGTAGCCAGTTGTTAATCACATTGACATGATCTATGAAGAAGCTGTTCTAACTTGTCTGTATGGAGAACGGGGTTGGGGGGGGGGGGGGGGGGGGGGGGGGGGGGGAAGGGTCAGTTACTTTAAGACCGAATCCCGTTCAGGAAAACGTCAATGATGCCGGAAGCGAGACGCCGATGGCACTTCCGCTTCCGCTACAAAATGGCGGCGCCTTCAGCACATGGTGGGTAGGAAACGCCCCCCAACCCCCTCCCGGGGGGACCTATAGTAATGAATCAGCCCGCACCCCAGGGAGAGGAGCCGCTGCGCCCCTCACATCCCCCAGAACACAGCAGGCCCAGGCCCAGGCCCCTCACCTCTCCGGATAGTGGTGAGGAGTTGCCGCTGGGCTACCGGCCGCCCCCTCCCCCCCCCCCCCCCCCCCGGGAAAAGGCCAGTACCCCACTGCCCCTGAGTATATGTCAGTATAACCCGGGGGGGGGGGGGGTGTGACCTTGTATGAACAGTGCTGATCCCCCCACCCGGGTATGTCTGCGATGACGTTGTGCTCCCTCAGATCCTCATCCCGGATCATTGTGGACAGCACAGGACAGACACTCTCCCCCCCCCCCCCCCCCAATCGGTGTCTGAGGGAGCTCCCGCACCGCACCGCCTCCCCGGGGAGGGGAGGGGGGGGGGTGGTGAATAGCCTGCCCCCTCACTGTGGGGTTGGAGAGACTGGGTATTTACCGGGAACATGAGCGCGGACAGTAATAGCCGCCTGTCCGTGCCGCACACAGTGGTTAGCACTGCTGCCTCAC
Source organism: Hemiscyllium ocellatum (assembly GCF_020745735.1). Classification (NCBI taxonomy): domain Eukaryota; kingdom Metazoa; phylum Chordata; class Chondrichthyes; order Orectolobiformes; family Hemiscylliidae; genus Hemiscyllium; species Hemiscyllium ocellatum. The sequence goes on along the minus strand of NC_083403.1, from coordinate 2,859,821 downwards.
AGCGCCTGAGACCTGGGTTCAATTCCCGACTCAGGCGACTGACTGTGTGGAGTTTGCATGTTCTCCCCGTGTCTGCGTGGGTTTCCTCCGGGTGCTCCGGTTTCCTCCCACAGCCCAAAGATGTGTCCCATAGTGTTAGGTATGGGGTAAATGTAGGGGTACGGGTGGGTTGCGCTTCGGTGGGTCGGTGTGGACTTGTTGAGCCGAAGGGCCTGTTTCCACACTGTAAGTAATCTAATCTAATCTAATCACACGGTTTAATGGGGATGGTACACAGGCCGCTCCGCCAGCACCGGTCCGGCCCGCCTCACCGCCCCCCCCCCCCCCCCCGGGGTAGTTACCCCCACCCCCCCAGCTCTGTGTGTGTATATATACCGTCTCTCTGCCGGTTGTGTATATACAGTCACCGGTGTGTGTGTGTATACATGTATATATTTATAATTACCCTGTGTCTGCCGGCCGCATGTATACACAGTTTACCCCCCCCCCCGGCCGTGTGTACACACAGTTTACCCCCCCCCTCCCCGGCCGTGTGTATACACAGTTACCACCCACCCCCCTCCCCGGCCGTGTGTATACACAGTTACCCCCCCCCCTCCCCGGCCGTGTGTATACACAGTTACCCCCCCCCCCCCGGCCGCGTATATACACAGTTACCCCCCCCCTCCCCGGCCGTGTGTATACACAGTTCCCCCCCCCCTCCCCGGCCGTGTGTATACACAGTTCCCCCCCCCCCCTCCCCGGCCGTGTGTATACACAGTTCCCCCCCCCCCTCCCCGGCCGTGTGTATACACAGTTCCCCCCCCCCCCCTCCCCGGCCGTGTGTATACACAGTTCCCCCCCCCCCCTCCCCGGCCGTGTGTATACACAGTTACCCCCCCCCCCCCGGCCGCGTATATACACAGTTACCCCCCCCCCTCCCCGGCCGTGTGTATACACAGTTCCCCCCCCCCCTCCCCGGCCGTGTGTATACACAGTTCCCCCCCCCCCCTCCCCGGCCGTGTGTACACACAGTTTCCCCCCTCCCTCCCCAGTGTGTATATACAGTTACCCCCTCCCTGGTGTGTGTATATAGTTTACCCCCTCTCCGGTGTGTATGTATAGTTACCCCCCCATGTATATATTATATATAATTACCGTGTGTCTGCGATGGTTGTATATACAGTTACCCCCCTCCCCGGTGTGTATATATACAGTTACGTTACCCCCATATATATTATATATTTACTGTGTCTGCAGCGGTTGTATATACAGTTCCCCCCTCCCCGGTGTGTATGTATATATAGTATATATTTATATATTATTACCATGTGTCTGCGGCGGTTGTATATACAGTTACCCCCCCTCCCCGGTGTGTATATATATTATATATATCCTATATATTATATACAGTTACCGTGTGTCTGCGGCGGTTGTGCATACAGTTACCCCCCTCCCCGGTGTGTGTATATGTATATATACCCTATCTATTATATACAGTTACCGTGTGTCTGCGGCAGTTGTGTATACAGTTACCCCCCTCCCCGGGGTGTGTGTGTGTATATATATCCTATATATTATATACAGTTACAGTCTGTCTGCGGCGGGTGTGTATATATGTATATATATCCTATATATTATATACAGTTACCGTGGGTCTGCGGCGGTTGTGTATACAGTTACCCCCCTCCCCGGTGTGTATATATCCTATATATTATATACAGTTACCGTGTGTCTGCGCCGGTTGTGTATACAGTTACCCCCTCCCCGGTGTGTATATGTATGTATATATATCCTATATATTATATACAGTTACCGTGTGTCTGCGGCGGTTGTGTATACAGTTACCCCCCTCCCGGTGTGTATATATCCTATATATTATATACAGTTACCGTGTGTCTGCGGCGGTTGTGTATAGTTACCCCCCCGGTGTGTATATGTATGTATATATATCCTATATATTATACACAGTTACTGTGTGTCTGCGGCGGTTGTGTATACAGTTACCCCCCTCCCCGGTGTGTATATATCCTATATATTATATACAGTTACCGTGTGTCTGCGGCGGTTGTGTATACAGTTACCCCCCTCCCCGGTGTGTATATATGTATATATATCCTATATATTATATACAGTTACCGTGGGTCTGCGGCGGTTGTGTATACAGTTACCCCCCTCCCCGGTGTGTATATATATCCTATATATTATATACAGTTACCGTGTGTCTGCGGCGGTTGTGTATACAGTTACCCCCCTCCCTGGTGTGTATATATGTATATATATCCTATATATTATATACAGTTACCGTGTGTCTGCGGCGGTTGTGTATACAGTTACCCCCCTCCCCGGTGTGTATATATGTATATATATCCTATATATTATATACAGTTACCGTGGGTCTGCGGCGGTTGTGTATACAGTTACCCCCCTCCCCGGTGTGTATATATGTATATATATCCTATATATTATATAGTTACCGTGTGTCTGCGGCGGTTGTGTATACAGTTACCCCCTCCCCGGTGTGTATATATGTATATATATCCTATATATTATATACAGTTACCGTGGGTCTGCGGCGGTTGTGTATACAGTTACCCCCCTCCCCGGTGTGTATATATGTATATATATCCTATATATTATATACAGTTACCGTGGGTCTGCGGCGGTTGTGTATACAGTTACCCCCCTCCCCGGTGTGTATATATATCCTATATATTATATACAGTTACCGTGTGTCTGCGGCGGTTGTGTATACAGTTACCCCCCTCCCTGGTGTGTATATATGTATATATATCCTATATATTATATACAGTTACCGTGGGTCTGCGGCGGTTGTGTATACAGTTACCCCCCTCCCCGGTGTGTATATATGTATATATATCCTATATATTATATACAGTTACCGTGGGTCTGCGGCGGTTGTGTATACAGTTACCCCCCTCCCCGGTGTGTATATATATCCTATATATTATATACAGTTACCGTGTGTCTGCGGCGGTTGTGTATACAGTTACCCCCCTCCCTGGTGTGTATATATGTATATATATCCTATATATTATATACAGTTACCGTGGGTCTGCGGCGGTTGTGTATACAGTTACCCCCCTCCCCGGTGTGTATATATGTATATATATCCTATATATTATATACAGTTACCGTGGGTCTGCGGCGGTTGTGTATACAGTTACCCCCCTCCCTGGTGTGTATATATGTATATATATCCTATATATTATATACAGTTACCGTGGGTCTGCGGCGGTTGTGTATACAGTTACCCCCCTCCCCGGTGTGTATATATGTATATATATCCTATATATTATATACAGTTACCGTGGGTCTGCGGCGGTTGTGTATACAGTTACCCCCCTCCCCGGTGTGTATATATGTATATATATCCTATATATTATATACAGTTACCGTGGGTCTGCGGCGGTTGTGTATACAGTTACCCCCCTCCCCGGTGTGTATATGTATGTATATATATCCTATATATTATATACAGTTACCGTGTGTCTGCGGCGGTTGTGTATACAGTTACCCCCCTCCCCGGTGTGTATATATATCCTATATATTATATACAGTTACCGTGGGTCTGCGGCGGTTGTGTATACAGTTACCCCCCTCCCCGGTGTGTATATATGTATATATATCCTATATATTATATACAGTTACCGTGGGTCTGCGGCGGTTGCGGCTGAAGCTGCTGCACGAGGACGAGGCGGAGGACGCTGGGACTGACCGCTTCACTCCCGGGGACACGCCGCTGATACAGAACCATCCGCCGACCCCGGGTGGGGGAGGGGAGGGACGGACGGCCCCGCCGTGTACCCCCACCCCCCAGGCTCTGACAGCCCTGCAGCGCACCACAGACTCCCCGCCCCGGGAACGACCCCAGTCAGGAGGCACAACCCTCCCCCCCGCCCGGGAACACCGCTCAAACCGCCCCGGACTACATTCTGAGCGCGGAGGGGGACGCTGCGGAGGCGGGCGGAGACAAGGTTTGTTCCAGCACTTTCCACACGGTGACGTAAAGACGCGGTGACGTAATGACGACGCGCGGGAGGGAGGGCGGGGATCCGTTACCAGGGAGACAGCGGACAAAATGGCGGCGGAAGGAGATTGTCAGAGAGACCCCCCACCACAGAGAGAGACAGAGAGAGAGAGACCCCCACCCCAGGGACAGAGATAGAGAGACCCCCACCACACAGAGAGAGACCCTGACTCATCCCCACTCCAGAGAGAGAGAGGGAGAGACCCTGACTCATCCCCACTCCAGAGAGAGAGAGAGAGAGACCCTGACTCATCCCCACTCCAGAGAGAGAGAGAGAGACCCTGACTCATCCCCACTCCAGAGAGAGAGAGACCCTGACTCATCCCCACTCCAGAGAGAGAGAGAGACCCTGACTCATCCCCACTCCAGAGAGAGAGAGAGAGAGAGAGAGACCCTGACTCATCCCCACTCCAGAGAGAGAGAGAGACCCTGACTCATCCCCACTCCAGAGAGAGAGAGAGTGACCCTGACTCATCCCCACTCCAGAGAGAGAGAGAGAGAGAGACCCTGACTCATCCCCACTCCAGAGAGAGAGAGAGAGAGACCCTGACTCATCCCCACTCCAGAGAGAGGGAGAGACCCTGACTCATCCCCACTCCAGAGAGAGAGAGAGAGAGAGACCCTGACTCATCCCCACTCCAGAGAGAGAGAGAGAGACCCTGACTCATCCCCACTCCAGAGAGAGAGAGACCCTGACTCATCCCCACTCCAGAGAGAGAGAGAGACCCTGACTCACCCCCACTCCAGAGAGAGAGAGAGAGACCCTGACTCATCCCCACTCCAGAGAGAGAGAGAGACCCTGACTCATCTCCACTCCAGAGAGAGAGAGAGACCCTGACTCATCTCCACTCCAGAGAGAGAGAGAGACCCTGACTCATCCCCACTCCAGAGAGAGAGAGAGAGAGAGAGAGACCCTGACTCATCCCCACTCCAGAGAGAGAGAGAGAGAGAGAGACCCTGACTCATCCCCACTCCAGAGAGAGAGAGAGAGAGAGAGACCCAGACTCATCCCCACTCCAGAGAGAGAGAGAGAGACCCTGACGCATCCCCACTCCTGAGAGAGAGAGAGAGAGAGAGACCCTGACTCATCCCCACTCCAGAGAGAGAGAGAGAGAGACCCTGACTCATCCCCACTCCAGAGAGAGAGAGAGAGAGAGAGAGAGACCCTGACTCATCCCCACTCCAGAGAGAGAGAGAGAGAGACCCTGACTCATCCCCACTCCAGAGAGAGAGAGAGAGACCCTGACTCATCCCCACTCCAGAGAGAGAGAGAGAGACCCTGACTCATCCCCACTCCAGAGAGAGAGAGAGAGAGTGACCCTGACTCATCCCCACTCCAGAGAGAGAGAGAGAGAGAGAGAGACCCTGACTCATCCCCACTCCAGAGAGAGAGAGAGAGAGAGAGAGAGAGACCCTGACTCATCCCCACTCCAGAGAGAGAGAGAGACCCTGACTCATCCCCACTCCAGAGAGAGAGAGAGAGACCCTGACTCATCCCCACTCCAGAGAGAGAGAGAGAGAGACCCTGACTCATCCCCACTCCAGAGAGAGAGAGAGAGAGAGAGACCCTGACTCATCCCCACTCGAGAGAGAGAGAGACCCTGACTCATTCCCACTCCAGAGAGAGAGAGAGAGAGACCCTGACTCATCCCCACTCCAGAGAGAGAGAGAGAGAGACCCTGACTCATCCCCACTCCAGAGAGAGAGAGAGAGAGACCCTGACTCATCCCCACTCCAAAGAGAGAGAGAGACCCTGACTCATCCCCACTCCAGAGAGAGAGAGTGACCCTGACTCATCCCCACTCCAGAGAGAGAGAGAGACCCTGACTCATCCCCACTCCAGAGAGAGAGAGAGAGAGAGAGAGACCCTGACTCATCCCCACTCCAGAGAGAGAGAGACCCTGACTCATCCCCACTCCAGAGAGAGAGAGAGAGCCTGACTCATCCCCACTCCAGAGAGAGAGAGAGAGACCCTGACTCACCCCACTCCAGAGAGAGAGAGACCCTGACTCATCCCCACTCCAGAGAGAGAGAGAGAGACCCTGACTCATCCCCACTCCAGAGAGAGAGACCCTGACTCACCCCCACTCCAGAGAGAGAGAGAGAGAGAGAGACACTGACTCATCCCCACTCCAGAGAGAGAGAGAGAGAGAGCGAGAGACCCTGACCCATCCCCACTCCAGAGAGAGAGAGACCCTGACACCCCCACTCCAGAGAGAGAGAGACCCTGACTCACCCCCACTCCTGAGAGAGAGAGAGACCCTGACTCATCCCCACTCCAGAGAGAGAGAGACCCTGACTCATCCCCGCTCCTGAGAGAGAGAGACCTTGACTCATCCCCACTCCAGAGAGAGAGACCCTGACTCATCCCCACTCCTGAGAGAGAGAGAGAGACCCTGACTCATCCCCACTCCTGAGGGAGCGAGAGAGAGACCCTGACTCATCCCCACTCCAGAGAGAGAGAGAGACCCTGACTCATCCCCACTCCTGAGAGAGCGAGAGAGAGACCCTGACTCATCCCCACTCCAGAGAGAGAGAGACAGAGACCCTGACTCATCCCCACTCCAGAGAGAGAGAGAGAGAGACCCTGACTCATCCCCACTCCAGAGAGAGAGAGACCCTGACTCATCCCCACTCCAGAGAGAGAGAGAGACCCTGACTCATCCCCACTCCAGAGAGAGAGAGAGAGACCCTGACTCATCCCCACTCCAGAGAGAGAGAGAGAGAGAGACCCTGACTCATCCCCACTCCAGAGAAAGAGAGAGAGACCCTGACTCATCCCCACTCCAGAGAGAGAGAGAGACCCTGACTCATCCCCACTCCAGAGAGAGAGAGAGACCCTGACTCATCCCCACTCCAGAGAGAGAGAGAGAGAGAGACCCTGACTCATCCCCACTGCAGAGAGAGAGAGAGAGAGAGAGAGAGAGAGACACTGACTCACCCCCACTCCAGAGGGAGAGAGAGAGACCCTGACTCATCTCCACTCCTGAGAGAGAGAGAGAGAGAGAGAGAGAGAGAGACCCTGACTCATCCCCAATCCAGAGAGAGAGAGAGAGAGACCCTGACTCATCCCCACTCCAGAGAGAGAGAGAGACCCTGACTCATCCCCACTCCAGAGAGAGAGAGAGACCCTGACTCATCCCCACTCCAGAGAGAGAGAGAGACCCTGACTCATCCCCACTCCAGAGAGAGAGAGATAGACCCTGACTCATCCCCACTCCAGAGAGAGAGAGAGAGAGAGACCCTGACTCATCCCCACTCCAGAGAGAGAGAGAGAGACCCTGACTCATCCCCACTCCAGAGAGAGAGAGAGACCCTGACTCACCCCCACTCCAGAGAGAGAGAGAGAGAGAGAGAGCGAGAGAGAGAGAGACCCTGACTCATCCCCACTCCAGAGAGAGAGAGAGAGAGACCCTGACTCATCCCCACTCCAGAGAGAGAGAGACCCTGACTCACCCCACTCCAGAGAGAGAGAGACCCTGACTCATCCCCACTCCAGAGAGAGAGAGAGAGACCCTGACTCATCCCCACTCCAGAGAGAGAGACCCTGACTCACCCCCACTCCAGAGAGAGAGAGAGAGAGAGAGACCCTGACTCATCCCCACTCCAGAGAGAGAGAGAGAGAGAGCGAGAGACCCTGACCCATCCCCACTCCAGAGAGAGAGAGACCCTGACACCCCCACTCCAGAGAGAGAGAGACCCTGACTCACCCCCACTCCTGAGAGAGAGAGAGACCCTGACACATCCCCACTCCAGAGAGAGAGAGACCCTGACTCATCCCCGCTCCTGAGAGAGAGAGACCTTGACTCATCCCCACTCCAGAGAGAGAGACCCTGACTCATCCCCACTCCTGAGAGAGAGAGAGAGACCCTGACTCATCCCCACTCCTGAGGGAGCGAGAGAGAGACCCTGACTCATCCCCACTCCAGAGAGAGAGAGAGACCCTGACTCATCCCCACTCCTGAGAGAGCGAGAGAGAGACCCTGACTCATCCCCACTCCAGAGAGAGAGAGACAGAGACCCTGACTCATCCCCACTCCAGAGAGAGAGAGAGAGAGACCCTGACTCATCCCCACTCCAGAGAGAGAGAGACCCTGACTCATCCCCACTCCAGAGAGAGAGAGAGACCCTGACTCATCCCCACTCCAGAGAGAGAGAGAGAGACCCTGACTCATCCCCACTCCAGAGAGAGAGAGAGAGAGAGAGACCCTGACTCATCCCCACTCCAGAGAAAGAGAGAGAGACCCTGACTCATCCCCACTCCAGAGAGAGAGAGAGACCCTGACTCATCCCCACTCCAGAGAGAGAGAGAGACCCTGACTCATCCCCACTCCAGAGAGAGAGAGAGAGAGACCCTGACTCATCCCCACTCCAGAGAGAGAGAGAGAGAGAGACCCTGACTCATCCCCACTCCAGAGAGAGAGACCCTGACTCACCCCCACTCCAGAGAGAGAGAGAGAGAGAGAGACCCTGACTCATCCCCACTCCAGAGAGAGAGAGAGAGAGAGAGAGCGAGAGACCCTGACCCATCCCCACTCCAGAGAGAGAGAGACCCTGACACCCCCACTCCAGAGAGAGAGAGACCCTGACTCACCCCCACTCCAGAGAGAGAGAGAGACCCTGACTCACCCCCACTCCAGAGAGAGAGAGACCCTGACTCATCCCCACTCCTGAGAGAGAGAGACCTTGACTCATCCCCACTCCAGAGAGAGAGAGAGAGACCCTGACTCACCCCCACTCCTGAGAGAGAGAGACCCTGACTCATCCCCACTCCTGAGAGAGAGAGAGAGACCCTGACTCATCCCCACTCCTGAGAGAGCGAGAGAGAGACCCTGACTCATCCCCACTCCTGAGAGAGCGAGAGAGAGACCCTGACTCATCCCCACTCCAGAGAGAGAGAGACAGAGACCCTGACTCATCCCCACTCCAGAGAGAGAGAGCGAGAGACCCTGACTCATCCCCACTCCAGAGAGAGAGAGAGAGAGACCCTGACTCATCCCCACTCCAGAGAGAGAGAGAGACCCTGACTCATCCCCACTCCAGAGAGAGAGAGAGAGACCCTGACTCATCCCCACTCCAGAGAGAGAGAGAGAGAGAGACCCTGACTCATCCCCACTCCTGAGAGAGAGAGACTCTGACTCATCCCCACTCCAGAGAGAGAGAGACTCTGACTCATCCCCACTCCAGAGAGAGAGAGAGAGAGAGAGAGAGACCCTGACTCATCCCCACTCCAGAGAGAGAGAGAGAGACCCTGACTCATCCCCACTCCAGAGAGAGAGAGAGACCCTGACTCACCCCCTCTCCAGACAGAGAGAGAGAGAGAGACCCTGACTCATCTCCACTCCAGAGAGAGAGAGAGAGAGAGAGACCCTGACTCATCTCCACTCCAGAGAGAGAGAGAGACCCTGACTCACCCCCACTCCAGAGAGAGAGAGAGAGAGAGAGACCCTGACTCACCCCCACTCCAGAGAGAGAGAGAGAGAGAGACACTGACTCATCTCCACTCCAGAGAGAGAGAGAGAGAGAGAGAGAGAGAGAGAGACCCTGACTCATCCCCACTCCAGAGAGAGAGAGAGACCCTGACTCATCCCCACTCCAGAGAGAGAGAGAGAGAGAGACCCTGACTCATCCCCACTCCAGAGAGAGAGAGAGAGACCCTGACTCATCCCCACTCCAGAGAGAGAGAGAGACCCTGACTCACCCCCTCTCCAGACAGAGAGAGAGAGAGAGAGAGAGACCCTGACTCATCCCCACTCCAGAGAGAGAGAGAGAGACCCTGACTCATCCCCACTCCAGAGAGAGAGAGAGAGACCCTGACTCATCCCCACTCCAGAGAGAGAGAGAGACCCTGACTCATCCCCACTCCAGAGAGAGAGAGAGACACTGACTCACCCCCACTCCAGAGAGAGAGAGAGAGACCCTGACTCATCTCCACTCCTGAGAGAGAGAGAGAGAGAGAGAGAGACCCTGACTCATCCCCAATCCAGAGAGAGAGAGAGACCCTGACTCATCCCCACTCCAGAGAGAGAGAGAGACCCTGACTCATCCCCACTCCAGAGAGAGAGAGAGAGAGACCCTGACTCATCCACACTCCAGAGAGAGAGAGAGAGAGAGAGACCCTGACTCATCCCCACTCCAGAGAGAGAGAGAGACCCTGACTCATCCCCACTCCAGAGAGAGGGAGAGACCCTGACTCATCCCCACTCCAGAGAGAGAGAGAGAGAGAGAGAGACCCTGACTCATCCCCACTCCAGAGAGAGAGAGAGAGAGAGAGAGAGAGACCCTGACTCATCCACACTCCAGAGAGAGAGAGAGAGAGAGAGACCCTGACTCATCCCCACTCCAGAGAGAGAGAGAGACCCTGACTCATCCCCACTCCAGAGAGAGGGAGAGACCCTGACTCATCCCCACTCCAGAGAGAGAGAGAGAGAGAGAGAGACCCTGACTCATCCCCACTCCAGAGAGAGAGAGACCCTGACTCATCCCCACTCCAGAGAGAGAGAGAGACCCTGACTCATCCCCACTCCAGAGAGAGAGAGAGAGAGAGAGAGACCCTGACTCATCCCCACTCCAGAGAGAGAGAGACCCTGACTCATCCCCACTCCTGAGAGAGAGAGAGACCCTGACTCATCCCCACTCCAGAGAGAGAGAGAGACCCTGACTCATCCCCACTCCAGAGAGAGAGACTCTGACTCATCCCCACTCCAGAGAGAGAGAGAGAGAGACCCTGACTCATCCCCACTCCAGAGAGAGAGAGAGACCCTGACTCATCCCCACTCCAGAGAGAGAGAGACCCTGACTCAACCCCACTCCAGAGAGAGAGAGACCCTGACTCATCCCCACTCCAGAGAGAGAGAGACCCTGACTCATCCCCACTCCAGAGAGAGAGAGAGAGAGACCCTGACTCATCCCCACTCCAGAGAGAGAGAGACCCTGACTCATCCCCACTCCAGAGAGTGAGAGACCCTGACTCATCCCCACTCCAGAGAGAGAGAGACCCTGACTCATCCCCACTCCAGAGAGAGAGAGACCCTGACTCATCCCCACTCCAGAGAGAGAGAGAGAGAGACCCTGACTCATCCCCACTCCAGAGAGAGAGAGACCCTGACTCATCCCCACTCCAGAGAGTGAGAGACCCTGACTCATCCCCACTCCAGAGAGAGAGAGAGAGAGACCCTGACTCATCCCCACTCCAGAGAGAGAGAGACCCTGACTCATCCCCACTCCAGAGAGAGAGAGAGAGAGAGACCCTGACTCATCCCCACTCCAGAGAGAGAGAGATAGACCCTGACTCATCCCCACTCCAGAGAGAGAGAGAGAGACCCTGACTTATCCCCACTCCAGAGAGAGAGAGAGAGACCCTGACTCATCCCCACTCCAGAGAGAGAGAGAAACCCTGACTCACCCCCACTCCAGAGAGAGAGAGAGAGAGCGAGAGAGAGAGAGACCCTGACTCATCCCCACTCCAGAGAGAGAGAGAGAGACCCTGACTCATCCCCACTCCAGAGAGAGAGAGAGAGAGACCCTGACTCATCCCCACTCCAGAGAGAGAGAGAGACCCTGACTCACCCCCACTCCAGAGAGAGAGAGAGAGAGAGACCCTGACTCACCCCACTCCAGAGAGAGAGAGACCCTGACTCATCCCCACTCCAGAGAGAGAGAGAGAGACCCTGACTCATCCCCACTCCAGAGAGAGAGACCCTGACTCACCCCCACTCCAGAGAGAGAGAGAGAGAGAGCGAGAGACCCTGACCCATCCCCACTCCAGAGAGAGAGAGAGAGAGAGCGAGAGACCCTGACTCATCCCCACTCCCGAGAGAGAGAGAGCGAGAGACCCTGACCCATCCCCACTCCAGAGAGAGAGAGACCCTGACTCACCCCCACTCCAGAGAGAGAGAGACCCTGACTCACCCCCACTCCTGAGAGTGAGAGACCCTGACTCATCCCCACTCCAGAGAGAGAGAGAGAGAGAGAGAGAGGGACCCTGACTCATCCCCACTCCAGAGAGAGAGAGAGAGAGACCCTGACTCATCCCCACTCCAGAGAGAGAGAGACCCTGACTCATCCCCACTCCAGAGAGAGAGAGAGACCCTGACTCATCCCCACTCCTGAGAGAGCGAGAGAGAGACCCTGACTCATCCCCACTCCAGAGAGAGAGAGAGACCCTGACTCATCCCCACTCCTGAGAGAGCGAGAGAGAGACCCTGACTCATCCCCACTCCAGAGAGAGAGAGAGAGAGACCCTGACTCATCCCCACTCCAGAGAGAGAGAGAGAGAGACCCTGACTCATCCCCACTCCAGAGAGAGAGAGACCCTGACTCATCCCCACTCCAGAGAGAGAGAGAGAGAGACCCTGACTCATCCCCACTCCTGAGAGAGCGAGAGAGAGACCCTGACTCATCCCCACTCCAGAGAGAGAGAGAGACCCTGACTCATCCCCACTCCAGAGAGAGAGAGAGAGAGAGACCCTGACTCATCCCCACTCCAGAGAGAGAGAGAGAGAGACCCTGACTCATCCCCACTCCAGAGAGAGAGAGACCCTGACTCATCCCCACTCCAGAGAGAGAGAGAGAGAGAGACCCTGACTCATCCCCACTCCTGAGAGAGCGAGAGAGAGACCCTGACTCATCCCCACTCCAGAGAGAGAGAGAGACCCTGACTCATCCCCACTCCTGAGAGAGCGAGAGAGAGACCCTGACTCATCCCCACTCCAGAGAGAGAGAGAGAGACCCTGACTCATCCCCACTCCAGAGAGAGAGAGAGAGAGACCCTGACTCATCCCCACTCCAGAGAGAGAGAGACCCTGACTCATCCCCACTCCAGAGAGAGAGAGAGAGAGACCCTGACACATCCCCACTCCAGAGAGAGAGAGAGACCCTGACTCATCCCCACTCCAGAGAGAGAGAGAGAGAGACCCTGACTCATCCCCACTCCAGAGAGAGAGCGAGAGAGACCCTGACTCATCCCCACTCCAGAGAGAGAGAGAGAGAGAGACCCTGACTCATCCCCACTCCAGAGAGAAAGAGACCCTGACTCATCCCCACTCCAGAGAGAGAGAGAGGGAGAGACCCTGACTCATCCCCACTCCTGAGAGAGAGAGGGAGAGACCCTGACTCATCCCCACACCTGAGAGAGGGAGAGACCCTGACTCATCCCCACTCCTGAGAGAGAGAGAGGGAGAGACCCTGACTCAGCCCCACTCCAGAGAGAGAGAGAGAGAGAGACCCTGACTCATCCCCACTCCAGAGAGAGAGAGAGAGAGACCCTGACTCATCCCCACTCCAGAGAGAGAGCGAGAGAGACCCTGACTCATCCCCACTCCAGAGAGAGAGAGAGAGAGAGAGACCCTGACTCATCCCCACTCCAGAGAGAAAGAGACCCTGACTCATCCCCACTCCAGAGAGAGAGAGAGGGAGAGACCCTGACTCATCCCCACTCCTGAGAGAGAGAGGGAGAGACCCTGACTCATCCCCACACCTGAGAGAGGGAGAGACCCTGACTCATCCCCACTCCTGAGAGAGAGAGAGAGAGAGACCCTGACTCATCCCCACTCCAGAGAGAGAGAGAGAGACCCTGACTCATCCCCACTCCAGAGAGAGAGAGAGACCCTGACTCATCCCCACTCCAGAGAGAGAGAGAGAGAGACCCTGACTCATCCCCACTCCAGAGAGAGAGCGAGAGAGACCCTGACTCATCCCCACTCCAGAGAGAGAGAGAGAGAGAGACCCTGACTCATCCCCACTCCAGAGAGAAAGAGACCCTGACTCATCCCCACTCCAGAGAGAGAGAGAGGGAGAGACCCTGACTCATCCCCACTCCTGAGAGAGAGAGGGAGAGACCCTGACTCATCCCCACACCTGAGAGAGGGAGAGACCCTGACTCATCCCCACTCCTGAGAGAGAGAGAGGGAGAGACCCTGACTCAGCCCCACTCCAGAGAGAGAGAGAGAGAGAGACCCTGACTCATCCCCACTCCAGAGAGAGAGAGAGAGAGACCCTGACTCATCCCCACTCCAGAGAGAGAGCGAGAGAGACCCTGACTCATCCCCACTCCAGAGAGAGAGAGAGAGAGAGACCCTGACTCATCCCCACTCCAGAGAGAAAGAGACCCTGACTCATCCCCACTCCAGAGAGAGAGAGAGGGAGAGACCCTGACTCATCCCCACTCCTGAGAGAGAGAGGGAGAGACCCTGACTCATCCCCACACCTGAGAGAGGGAGAGACCCTGACTCATCCCCACTCCTGAGAGAGAGAGAGGGAGAGACCCTGACTCAGCCCCACTCCAGAGAGAGAGAGAGGGAGAGACCCTGACTCATCCCCACTCCAGAGAGAGAGAGAGGGAGAGACCCTGACTCAGCCCCACTCCAGAGAGAGAGAGAGGGAGAGACCCTGACTCAGCCCCACTCCAGAGAGAGAGAGAGGGAGAGACCCTGACTCATCCCCACTCCTGAGAGAGAGAGAGACCCTGACTCATCCCCACTCCAGAGAGAGAGAGAGGGAGAGACCCTGACTCAGCCCCACTCCAGAGAGAGAGAGAGAGGGAGAGACCCTGACTCATCCCCACTCCAGAGAGAGAGAGACCCTGACTCATCCCCACTCCAGAGAGAGAGAGAGACCCTGACTCATTCTCATTCCAGAGAGCGAGAGAGAAAAACAGAGACAGACCCTGACTCATCCCCACTGAGTCATTTCCCCATACAGCGAGAGAGACCCTGACCAGGCCAAATACCCTGAACCCCCCAAAAGGGAGATCCTGACCCCTTACAAAGTTAGGACTCATCCCCACCCCAGAGAGAGGGATGACCCTGATTTCCCCCCGAGAAAGGGAGAAACTGTTAACCCACCTGAGCGGGAGACACTGGCCTCCTGGAAACACCCCCCCCCCCCACCAGCCAAGAGAATTAAAGCCTGAACCTCACCCTAATAGCGAAAGAGACCCTGACCATCCTCCTTCCCGAGAGAGAAAGACCCTGACCGTGCCCCGCCAGTGAGATCCTGATTCTGCCAGCTGCCCCCCTCCCTCAACCTCTTCACCCCTCGACACAGACTCTCCTCCAATCCAGGCTCAGGGCTTTCATCACCAAAGGCCAGCTTTGAGTTGAAGTCCATACCCTCTGGCTCCTGCTCGTTGACCGCAGCACAGACAAGAGACACCAGCCGGCACACAGACTTGTCACTGGGCTAGCCAAAGGCTGCTGTCAGCGTAGCTATCTGTGGCCCTTGGAAAATGAGCCTGCAAAATCCACGCTAAAACGAAAGGTAAAAGCACTGTTGGAAATTTGAAATACAAATAAAAGAGCTGAAGAATTTCATCAGATTTAACAGCATCTATATATAGAGTCATAGTCATAGAAATGTACCGCACAGAAACAGACCCTTCGGTCCAACTCCCCCATGTCAACCAGATATCCCAACCCAATCTGCTCCCACCTGCCAGCACACGGCCCATATCCTTCCTATTCATACACCCCTCCAAATGCCTCTTAAATGTTGTAATTGTACCAGCCTCCACCACATCCTCTGGTAGCTCATTCCATACACGTACCATCCTCTGCGTGAAAAAGTTGCCCCTTAGGTCTCTTTTATATCTTTCCCCTCTCACCCTAAACCTATGTCCTCGAGTTCTGGATTTCCCCACCCCAGAGAAAAGCCCTTGACTATTTACCTATCCATGCCCCTCATGATTTTATAAACCTCTATAAGATCACCCTTCACCCTCTGATGCTCCAGGGAAAACAACCCCAGCTTATTCAACTTCTTCCACAGCTCAAACCCTCCAACCCTGGCAACATCCTTGTAAATCTTTTCTGAACCCTTTCAGGTTTCACAGCATCTTTCCGATAGGATGGAGACCAGAATTGCGCGCAATATTCCACCAATGTCCTGTACAGCCGCAACATGACCTCCCAACTCCTGTACTCAATACTCTGACCAATAAAGGAAAGCATACCAAATGCCGCCTTCACTATCCTATCTACCTGCGACTCCACTTTCAAGGAGCTATGAACCTGCACTCCAAGGTCTCTGTGTTCAGCAACACTCTCTAGGACCTTACCATTAAGTGTATAAGTCCTGCTAAGATTTGCTTTCCCAAAATGCAGCACGTCCCATTTATCTGAATTAAACTCCATCTGCCACTTCTCAGCCCATTGGCCTATCTGGTCTAGATCCTGTTGTAATCTGAGGTAACCCTCTTCGCTGTCCACAACATCTCCAATTTTGGTGTCATCTGCAAACTTACTAACTGTACCCTTTATGCTCGCATCCAAATCATTTATATAAATGACAAAAACTAGTGGACCCAGCACTGATGGCTAGTCCTCCCTGTATTCCATGAGATCTAACCTTGCTAACCAGTCTCAATGGGAAACCTTGTTGAACGCCTTACTGAAGTCCATATAGATCACGTCTACTGCTCTGCCCTCATCAATCCTCTTTGTCTATATCCTGTCTTTACCTGACATATGCTTCCTTCCTTTTCTTAACCAACCCCTCAATTTCTTTAGTCATCCAGCATTCCCTGTACCTACCAGCCTTCCCTTTCACCCTGACAGGAACATACTTTCTCTAGGCTTTTATCCCTTTTCTGAAGGCTTCCCATTTTCTAGCCATCCCTTTAGCTGCAAACATCTGACCCCCAATCAGCTTTTGAAAGTTCTTGCCTAATACCATCAAAATTCTTCAATTTAGAACTTCAACTTTTAGATCTGGTCTATCCTTTTCCATCACTATTTTAAACCAAATAGAATTATGGTCGCTGGCCCCAATGTCCTTCCCCACTGACACCTCAGTCACCTGCCCTGCCTTATTTCCCAAGAGTAGGTCAGGTTTTACACCTTCTGTAGTAGGTACATCCACATACTGAGTCAGAAAATGTTCTTGTACGCACTTAACAAATTCCTCTCCATCTATATCCTGAACACTATGACAGTCCCAGTCTATGTTTGGAAAGTTAAAATCCCCTACCATAATCACCCTATTATTCTTACAGATAACTGAGATCTCCTTACAAATTTGTTTCTCAATTTCTCTCTGACTATTAGGAGGTCTATAATATAGAGAGAAAAGCAGCTTTTCAATTGAAATTGAGCTGACTTTATTTCAAACATATATCGTACTGCTATTGCTTGTGTCTGTCACCATCTTGCTGTGAGCACTGAAAGGTCCTGAAGACAATGTCAAGATGGAGGCTGAATCCAAACTTAATGACAGCAGTTTTCCTGGTTGTTTTTATTACAGTTTAGAATTGTTGTTATTTGTGCTAATGTTCCCCCCATTTGATGCCTATTGTGTCATCTTATTGCTGAGGTTAGGGGTTAGGAATCCTGCAGCGAGTAACTCCCCACCTGACTCCCCAAAGCCTGTCCACCATTTTCAAGGCACAGGTCAAGAATGTGCTGGAATACTCCCCACCTGGCTGGATGGGGACAGCTCCAACAACATTCCTGTTTGACACCATCCAGGTTGAGGTAGCCTGCTTAATTACCATCACATTGACTCCCTTTCCCATCCATACTCAGTGGGAACAGTGTGGATCATCTACAAGTTATGGAATGAGCTGCCAATGGAACTGGTGGAGGCTGATACAATTACAACAGATAATTGGCATTAGCTTTGACAAAGGGTCAGTTAGATTCGAAACATCAGCTCTTTTCTCTCCTCACAGATGCTGCCAGACTTGCTGAGATTTTCCAGCATTATTTTTTTTGGTCTCATAATTGGCATTGGATGGGTATCTGGAAAGGAACAGTTTAGGTGGGTTTGGGTGCCACATGGGCGGTGGGGATTCCCAGTGGAGGGTGCTCTCTGCAGGAGTTCTCCCACTTTCTCTTGGGGATCTGGGGTGGAGGGTGCTGCATGCAGCAGTTCCCTGCAACCGCAGATTGTGGTGGTTTACTGACTCCCAATCCAACTGCTTGTTCTGTGGTGCTGTGGAGTCCGTGGACGGTGTATATTTTGGGTATGGCCGCTTGCACCCCCTTTTTACTTTTCTAGAGAACCTTCTTCTCTGTTTTTGGTTGCACTTCAGTCACACGCTCCTGATCTTCGGGCACCCGGTGTGGAGGAGGGAGGGCAGGTCTGAGGACCTCCTCGTGGGTCTGCTCCTGGGCCTGGCCAAACTGAGGGTCGTTAGGGCCGACTGCCTGCCCCTCTTCCGCGGTTACGTTAGGGCCCGGGTGTCCTTGGAGAAGGAGCACGCGGTGTCCACCAACACCCTGGAGTTGTTCAGGGAGAGGTGGGTGCCACAGGGAGTGGAGTGCATTATTTCCCCCTCCAACTCTATTTAGATTTAATCCCTGCCCTCCCCTTCACTGTTTGATCATGCAGCATTGAACACTAAGAAGGGCACTGCTTGTCACTGGCCACTCGGGTGTTTCCATTCTTCCTGGTGGTGGAAATTGAATAAAGGTTTGCACATCTTGTGTCTTGCACTTTTTAAAAAATACTAGAGGGTATATGGGCCGTGCTGGCCCAGTGGGTGAGGGTGTGTAGTCAGCATGGACAGGATGGAGCGAAGGGTCTGTTTCTGTGCTGTACATCTCTGACTGTATGAGATACAGAGCAGAAATTCACTGGAGCAGTGGCCAACAAGTCAGAGCAGTGACCGTCCCGGGGAGGGGGAGTGAGACCTGGAGCAGTGACCGTCCCGGGGGGGGGAGTGAGACCTGGAGCAGTGACCGTCCCGGGGAGAGCGAGTCCCGTCACAGGGAGAGTGATCATCATGGAGACAGTGAGTCCCGGAGCAGTGACCGTCACAGGGAGAGTGAGTCCTGGGGAGAGGTCATCATGGGGAGAGCGGGTCCCAGAGCAGCGACCGTCACGGGGAGAGCGGGTCCCGGAGCAGTGACCGTCACGGGGAGAGCGGGTCCCGGAGCAGTGACCGTCACGGGGAGAGCGGGTCCCGGAGCAGTGACCGTCACGGGGAGAGCGGGTCCCGGAGCAGTGACCGTCACGGGGAGAGCGGGTCCCGGAGCAGTGACCGTCACGGGGAGAGCGGGTCCCGGAGCAGTGACCGTCACGGGGAGAGCGAGTCCCAGGGTGAGGCCATCACAGGGAGACCGAGTCCTGGAGCAGCGACCGTCACAGGGAGAATGTGTCCCAGGGTGAGGCTGTCATGGGGAGAGCGGTTCCCGGAGCACTGACCGTCACGGGGAGAGTGGGTCCCGGAGCAGTGACCGTCACGGGGAGAGTGGGTCCCGGAGCAGTGACCGTCACGGGGAGAGTGGGTCCCGGAGCTGTGACCGTCACGGGGAGAGTGGGTCCCGGAGCTGTGACCGTCACGGGGAGAGTGGGTCCCGGAGCTGTGACCGTCACGGGGAGAGCGAGTCCCAGAGCAGCGACCGTCACGGGGAGAGCGAGTCCCGGAGCAGTGACCGTCACGGGGAGAGTGGGTCCCGGAGCAGCGACCTTCATGGGGAGAGTGATTCCCAGAGCAGTGACCGTCACGGGGAGAGCGAGTCCCAGAGCAGCGACCGTCACGGGGAGAGCGAGTCCCAGAGCAGCGACCTTCACGGGGTGAGTGGGTCCCGGAGCAGTGACCATCACTGGGAGAGTGATTCCCGGAGCAGTGACCGTCCCGGGGGGGAGCGAGACCTGGAGCAGTGACCGTCACGGGGAGAGCGAGTCCCAGAGCAGCGACCGTCACGGGGAGAGTGGGTCCCGGAGCAGCGACCGTCAAGGGGAGAGTGGGTCCCGGAGCAGCGACCTTCACGGGGAGAGTGATTCCCAGAGCAGTGACCGTCACGGGGAGAGCGAGTCCCAGAGCAGCGACCGTCACGGGGAGAGCGAGTCCCAGAGCAGCGACCTTCACGGGGTGAGTGGGTCCCGGAGCAGTGACCATCACTGGGAGAGTGATTCCCGGAGCAGTGACCGTCCCGGGGGGGAGCGAGACCTGGAGCAGTGACCGTCACGGGGAGAGCGAGTCCTGGAGCAGTGACCGTCACGGGGAGAGCGAGTCCTGGAGCAGTGACCGTCCCGGGGAGGGGGGGGGAGTGAGAGCTGGAGCAGTGACCATCACGGGGAGAGCGGGTCCCGGAGCAGTGACCGTCACGGGGAGAGCGAGTCCCGGAGCAGTGACCGTCACGGGGAGAGCGAGTCCCGGAGCAGTGACCGTCACGGGGAGAGCGAGTCCCGGAGCAGTGACCATCACGGGGAGAGCGAGTCCCGGAGCAGTGACCGTCACGGGGAGAGCGAGTCCCGGAGCAGTGACCGTCACGGGGAGAGCGAGTCCCGGAGCAGTGACCGTCACGGGGAGAGCAAGTCCCAGAGCAGCGACCATCACTGGGAGAGTGATTCCCGGAGCAGTGACCGTCCCAGGGAGGAGCGAGACCTGGTGCAGTGACCGTCCCGGGGAGGAGCGAGACCTGGAGCAGTGACTGTCCCAGGGAGAGCGAGTCCTGGAGCAGTGACCGTCACGGGGAGAGCAAGTCCTGGAGCAGTGACCGTCACGGGGAGAGCGAGTCCTGGAGCAGCGACCGTCCCGGGGAGGTGGGGGGGAGTGAGAGCTGGAGCAGTGACCGTCACAGGGAGAGTGAGTCCTGGGGAGAGGTCATCATGGGGAGAGCGGGTCCCAGAGCAGTGACCGTCACGGGGAGAGCGGGTCCCGGAGCACTGACCGTCACGGGGAGAGCGGGTCCCGGAGCACTGACCGTCACGGGGAGAGCGGGTCCCGGAGCACTGACCGTCACGGGGAGAGTGATTCCCGGAGCAGTGACCGTCACGGGGTGAGTGGGTCCCGGAGCAGTGACCATCACTGGGAGAGTGATTTCCGGAGCAGTGACTGTCCCGGGGAGGAGCGAGACCTGGTGCAGTGACCGTCCCGGGGAGGAGCGAGACCTGGAGCAGTGACCGTCACGGGGAGAGCGAGTCCTGGAGCAGTGTCCGTCACGGGGAGAGCGAGTCCTGGAGCAGCGACCGTCACGGGGAGAGCGAGTCCTGGAGCAGCGACCGTCACGGGGAGAGCGAGTCCTGAAGCAGTGACCGTCACGGGGAGGGGGGGGGAGTGAGAGCTGGAGCAGTGACCGTCACAGGGAGAGTGAGTCCTGGGGAGAGGTCATCATGGGGAGAGCGGGTCCCAGAGCAGTGACCGTCACGGGGAGAGCGGGTCCCAGAGCAGTGACCGTCACGGGGAGAGCGGGTCCCGGAGCAGTGACCGTCACGGGGAGAGCGGGTCCCGGAGCAGTGACCGTCACGGGGAGAGCGGGTCCCGGAGCAGTGACCGTCACGGGGAGAGCGGGTCCCGGAGCAGTGACCGTCACGGGGAGAGCGGGTCCCGGAGCAGTGACCGTCACGGGGAGAGCGGGTCCCGGAGCTGTGACCGTCACGGGGAGAGTGGGTCCCGGAGCTGTGACCGTCACGGGGAGAGTGGGTCCCGGAGCTGTGACCGTCACGGGGAGAGCGGGTCCCGGAGCAGTGACCATCATGGGGAGATTGGGTCCCGGAGCAGCGACCTTCACGGGGAGAGTGATTCCCAGAGCAGTGACCGTCACGGGGAGAGCGAGTCCTGGGGAGAGGCTGTTGCAGGGAGAGCAGGTCCCGGAGCAGTGACTATCACGGGAGAGCGAGTCCCAGAGCAGCTGTGGTCCATGTTCTGTAGATATTCCCACAAGGTTGTTAGCAATACATTTCAGCAATTTTGATGCTGCAGTGGGTAATGACTGGCAATGTAATTCAAAGTCCGGTTGGAGGGAACTGGGGTGTGGTGCACCTGCTGCTCTTGTCCTTCGAGATGGTTTGGAAAGTGCTGTTAAAGAAGCCTTGAGGTTGCTGTATACATCCTGCATTTGGTGCACACTGTTTTTGCAGTGCCTAGGTGTTGGAGCAGAGTGAATATTTAAGGCAGTGGGTGGTGTGTCAATCAAGGCGCTGCTTTTTCCTGGTCTTTATTGAGCCTCTTGGATGCCGTTGGGGTTGCATGGATCCAGGGAAGTGGAAAGCATTCCGTCACAATCCTGGCTTACCCCTTGTAGATCGGTTATTTGGACTTGTGAACATATTTACAATGTTTTGACGTTTCTCTGATGTCAGGCTCGTGGGTCTACAATCAGAAACATCTGTTTATTCCTGTTACGACTGAATCCCCTCTGACCACACATTATCTCCTCTCCCATGAAGCAAAGCCCACTGTGGTGGTGCAACAAATTTGCTTGTTGCTACTTTTCTCTGAGAGGCCATTCCTCTCAACAGGATCAAAAGTGCTCCGTCTGTTTTCCAAGTGAATGGAATGCCGAGGATTTCTGCACTGCCCACCTAGTCCTCTTTCTCTGTCTGCCCTCTTGCCTGTGATGTCTTTGCCTGCGGAGTAACCACCTCTCTGGGTTCGCTTTCCATGACACTCTCAGCTTAGTGGATGCCCCACAGTGTCTCCAGCCGCTGTTCCAGCTCTGCAATGCAGCCTTCCTGGTGCTGCAGACACTTCCTGCCCACTTTCTGGTCCGAGACACTGGAACTGGATCTGATGTCCCATACAGAGCAATATCACGGTCTTGAGCTCTCCTTCCCTGACTTACACCTTTTTAGTTTCATGCATTGGTGTTATAAGACACCTCAAAACCTAATGAACCAGACTGAAAGCAGGTTGTCCTCAAATCCAAGTGAATGTCTCTGAAGCAGCACTGTTCCACGCGTATACTAACGTTTCTCAGAAAGGTATTTACATCAGAAATAACAAGTGCGCTCCAGTAAAAAGTTCAGTTTCAATCCATTACTTTCCAAGTGATTGGATAACTCCTCAAGCTAAACTTTCCTAACAGATTAGAATTAGAATTCCTACAATGTGGAAACAGGCCCTTTGGCCGAGCAGGTTCACAGTGACCCTCCGAAGACCATCCCAGACCCATTTGCCTATTGCTCCACATTTATCCCTGACTAATGTGCCTAACTTGCACATCCCTGAATGCTATTGACAATTTAGCATGGCCAATTGACCTGGCCTGCACATCTTTAGACTGTGGGAGGAAACCGGAGCAAACTCCGGGAGAATGTGCAAACTCCACACAGACAGTTGCCCGAGGCTGGAATCGAACCCAGGTCCCTGACACTGTGAGGCAGCAGTGCTAACCACTGAGCCACTGGATGATCTGCTAAATATACAGCTTGTACAAACATTTCCACATCTTTCATTATTAGCCCATGTTTTCAAGCAGCGTGGATTGGGAGATTTTCTGTGCCGCCCATGGAGTTGTTAGAGGGAATTCTGAAGGACAGGATGTACATGTATTTGGAAAGGCAAGGACTGATTCGGGATAGTCAACATGGCTTTGTGCGTGGGAAATCATGTCTCACAAACTTGATTGAGTTTTTTAAAGAAGTAACAAAGAGGATTGATTAGGACAGAGTGGTAGATGTGATCTATATGGACTTCAGTAAGGCATTCGACAAGGTTCCCCATGGGAGACTAATTAACAAGGTTAGATCTCATGGAATACAGGGAGAACTCGCCATTTGGATACAGAACTGGCTCAAAGGTAGAAGACAGAGGGTGGTGGTGGAGGGTAGTTTTTCAGACTGGAGGCCTGTGACCAGTGGAGTGCCACAAGGATCGGTGCTGGGTCCTCTACACTTTGTCATTTACATAAATGATTTGGATGTGAGCATAAGAGGTACAGTTAGTAAGTTTGCAGATGACACCAAAATTGGAGGTGTAGTGGACAGCGAAGAGGGTTACCTCAGATTACAACTGGGCCAATGGGCTGAGAAGTGGCAGATGGAGTTTAATTCAGATAAATGCGAGGTGCTGCATTTTGGGAAAGCGAATCTTAGCAGGACTTATACACTTAATGGTAAGGTCCTAGGGAGTGTTGCTGAACAAAGAGACCTTGGAGTACAGGTTCATAGCTCCTTGAAAGTGGAGTCGCAGTTAGATAGGATAGTGAAGAAGGTGTTTGGTATGCCTTCCTTTATCAGTCAATGAAAGCAGGCAGTGAAGAAAGCTAATAGCATGCTGGCCTTCATAACAAGAGGAATTGAGTATAGAAGCAAAGAGGTTCTTCTGCAGCTGTACAGGGCCCTGGTGAGATTGCACCTGGAATATTGTGCGCAGTTTTGGTCTCCAAATTTGAGGAAAGACATTCTGGCTATTGAGGGAGTGCAGCGTAGGTTCACGAGGTCAATTCCTGGAATGGCGGGACTATCTTACACTGAAAGATTGGAGCGACTGGGCTTGTATACCCTTGAGTTTAGAAGACTGAGAGGGGATCTGATTGAGACGTATAAGATTATTAAAGGATTGAACTCTGGAGGCAGGAAACATGCTTCCGCTGATGGGTGAATCCCGAACCAGAGGTCACAGCTTAAAAATACGGGGTAGACCATTTAGAACAGAGTTGAGGAGAAACCTTTTCACCCAGAGAGTGGTGGCTGTGTGGAATGCTCTGCCCCAGAGGGCAGTGGAGGCCCAGTCTCTGGGTACTTTCAAAAAGAGTTGGATAGAGTTCTCAAAAATAGTGGAATCAAGGGTTATGGAGATAAGGCAGGAACAGGATACTGATTGTGGATGATCAGCCATGATCATATTGAATGGTGGTGCTGGTTCGAAGGGCAGAATCGCCTCCTCCTGCACCTATTGTCTATTGGTCAGAGTATTGAGTATAGGAGTTGGGAGGTCATGTTGCGGCTCTACAGGACATTGGTTAGGCCACTGTTGGAATATTGCGTGCAATTCTGGTCTCCTTCCTATTGGAAAGAAGTTGTGAAACTTGAAAGGGTTCAGAAAAGATTTACAAGGATGTTGCCGGGGTTGGAGGGTTTGAGCTACAGGGAGAGGTTGAACAGGCTGGGGCTTTTTTCCCTGGAGCTTCGGAGGCTGAGGGGTGACTTTATAGAGGTTTACAAAATTATGAGGGGCATGGATAGGATAAATAGGCAAAGTCTTTTCACTGAGGTCGGGGAGTCCAGAAATAGAGGGCATAGGTTTAGTGTGAGAGGGGAAAGATATAAAAGAGACCTAAGGGGCAACTTTTTTCACTCAGAGGGTGGTATATGTATGGAATGAGCTGCCAGAGGAAGTGGTGGAGGCTGGTACAATTACAACATTTAAGAGGCATTTGGGTGGGTATATGAACAGGAAGGTTTTGGAGGGATATGGGCCGGGTGGGACTAGATTGGGTTGGGATATCTGGTCGGCATGGGTGGGTTGGACCGAAGGATCTGTTTCTGTGCTGTACATCTCTATGACTCTACGACTCTGACTTGACTCCTACTTTTGACCACACCTCTGAAACCTCTCCACTATTATCCAACTGTCTAGAACTGCTCTCTCCTGGTTCCATTTGCGTGTAGCTAATCATAGACAGAGAATTGCCATCAGTGGTTCCTCTTCCTGCTCCGATTCGATGACCTCTTATATTCCTCAAGAATCTATACTTGGCTTAAACATATTTCGCAATTACATGCCAGCCCTTGGTAACATCATCTGAAGCCATTATGTCAGTTTCCAAATGTACACTGACAAGACCTATTTTCTACTTCACCATCAGCTGTCATGACTCCTCTACTATTGCTAATTATTAAATTGTTATCCGATAGTCAGTCCTGGATGAAAGAAAATTTCATCCAATTAAATATTAGGTGGACTGAAGCTATTGCCCTAGGTCCCTGTCACAAATCCGCTCCCTTAACACCAGTTCCATCCCTCTTGCTGCTTAGTGTGAGAGATTGAACCTGACTTCTGACCATTTCAGTGTTATGTTTGATTCCAAGATGACCATATATGCATACTATTGCTAAGCCTACCACCTTTGTTATATTTGATAATGGCAGCAGTCCAGATGGCATCTATGGAAAGAGAATCGACCATCCTACAACCATCCGTTGTGACCTTTGAGAGGATTTGTTGCTCAGGTTGAGGTCAGGTTGTAAGTTTGCTCGCTGAGCTGGAAGGTTTGTTTTCACATGTGAACAGCGTCCATTCCCTCAACCACTAATGCTCAGCAGCACCAGTGCATACCTGCTCCAAGATACACTGCAGAAATTTGGCAAGAGTCCATTAGACAGCACCATACAAACCCATGACCATTTCCATTTGGAAGGACAAGGCTATCAGATGGATAGGAACACCAACACGTGAAGTTCCCCTCAAACCACACAGCATCTTGATTCCGGAGTTGAGGGGCTTGGCTTATGAGGAGTGACTGAGTAGACTGGGATTATATTCACTGGAATTTAGAATAATGGGGGAGATGTTACAGAAACATAAAATTATGAAGGGGATAGATAAGACAGAAGTAGTGAGGATGTTTCCACCGACAGGTGAAACTAGAACAAGAGGGAATAACCTCAAGACTAGGGGGAGCAGATTTCAGACTGAGCTGAGGAGGAACTTCTTCACCTAGAGGGTTGTCACTCTGTGGAACTCCCTGCCCAGTGAAGTAGTTGAGGCTTCCTCATTGAATCTTTTTAAAGCTAAGATGATTTTTTTTTTACACTGAAGGAGTTAAGCATTACGGTGGAGGGTGGGTTAGTAGAGCTGAGTCCACAAAAAGATCAGCAGCGATCATACTGAATGTCAGAGCAGACTCGAAAGGCCAGGCGGCCCACTCCTGCTCCTAATTCTTATCTTCTTTTGTTCAGCTTGGACTTGGAAATATATCGTCATTCCTCCAGTGTTGCTGGGTCAAAATCCTGGAGCTGCACTTGGACCCACCAGCAGTGAAGTTGCCATATTCCAGTGCCATCACCCACCATTGGGCCCACCTCACTGATGGCAGGCGCCATCTTGGAATCTACTGAAGTATCAGAGTCCGCAATCTCCCTGAACAAGTGCAGGAACCAGCGCTGACACCTGAGCTGCTGGCGATAGCGTTGCTGCTGCCTCGAGTCCTGCACTGCGCCCACAAACATCCAAGTCACCAAGCTCCAGTGCCATCTCTCACCAACGTGCCCACACTTGCTGCCATCACTGATGCTACTGGTTCCACAGAAATTGAGCGTAAAGGTCAGGGAGAACTGTAGATAAAAGGGAAAGGAAAGCAAAAGAGAAACGGATGGAAGAAGTATGACAAATGTGTACGAAAGCAAGGCAGTAATCTGTGTGAATAAGCACTGAGACCACAAAGTGAAGAGTCTCTGAGTGCACAGTGTCCTCACTACACTGTTACAATGAGAGTTGCTGGTGCAGCCCAAGGTGCAGAAGTTTGTTGAAAGTGGATTAGAGATCTCGGGTACCAATGTCCATGGACGCAGGGTACATGTGACTAGTGCCCATGGAATGTGCCCGGTGATGCTGGTGCCTTGTGTCTAACATAGATGTCACTTGGTGGGAGCGGAACACTGAATCCACTAGATGTCCGTTCTGATTTGCTTGTGAGTTTTGGGAAGTTTCTGAATTGTGGGTAATGTCTGCAATTACCTCCCAAACTTCGCTACTCTCTACCTCACTTTCATTTTTCTGATTTATTTTTAGACGCTATCCCTTCAGCAATGCTTTTGGCCATCAGTGTTAACATCTCCTGAGATGCCTCCGTGTCATGTTTTGTTTTGTAATGTGCCTTGGGTCATTATATTATGTAAAAAAAACCCACAGTATCTATACAAATGGTTGTTGTGGATTCTCTCAAAACTTGATGTGCGCAATTAATATTTCATTCATAGCAACGTTGGTCTACTTTCCAACTATCAGGGTGTGAACTGATAACTGCTGTTAGCTTGTTTTAGATTACTGTGCTAATAGACCCCCCAAATTCAATAGTGTCACCTTTATTTCTCCAGCTGGTATCACCATTTTGTTAGCTGCTCAGTAATACTCTATGCTGACGGTGTGAATGTACTTAGGAATCCCAGGGAAATCACTCACACAGTTGTGGGTCTGGAGCCACCAGTAGGAATGGCAGATTTCCTTCCCTGAAGGACATTAATGAACGAGATGGGGTTTTACACCAACTTGTTGTTTCATGGTCCTCATTATTGAGACCAATGTTTTAATTCTAACGGCCATCTCTGGATTGGAACTCATGGTGCTGAGCTTTAACCCTAACATTGCTGTACTATGTAATCTATTGGAAAGACTGTGTCTTTTTATTTTTGTGCTTTTTAACATTGAGAAAGAACTGTTTTAAAAACCATGATTTGATACTCAGCACTGTTAGTATCGCTGTGAATTGTAGCAATGTTTGCAGATGAACCGGGTGCTAAGGGGTTGTTTGCAGATGGACTGGGAGCTAAGGGGTTGTTTGCAGATGGAGCTTTGATTAGCAACAAGAAGTTAATTGGTCTATGGACTAGTGATGATGAGGGACGCTTGCCTGCCAGCATT
The DNA here is from genome assembly GCF_020745735.1 of Hemiscyllium ocellatum. Taxonomy (NCBI): domain Eukaryota; kingdom Metazoa; phylum Chordata; class Chondrichthyes; order Orectolobiformes; family Hemiscylliidae; genus Hemiscyllium; species Hemiscyllium ocellatum. The sequence continues at coordinate 2,831,541 of NC_083403.1, read as the reverse complement.
TTTGTGATTGGTTCTAAAGTATCTGAACAGCTTGGGAACCAGATACAGAGAGACCTGATCAGGTCTGCAGCAGCTCTGGAGCTGTCAATATCCACTTTACCTCTTAAAAAAAAAAGGTGTATCTTTCTGTCAGCAACTGCTGTACGCTGTGACTTGTTAAATTAATACGGCAGAGAGCTTTTCTAAGTGAACCAGTCACCCAGAGCCTCTTGTAAATCAGTGGATGCTTTTGGAAAAGGAAAGCCAAGAAGAAACTTTAGATTAGCAGAAACGAAGCTCATCGGGCCTTGTGAACAAAGATGACAGAGCTGCTTTTCGAGCTTCCCCTCCGTCTATGTATTTTTGCCTGTCTGTGTTTGTGTAAGGGGGAGTTTATAAGGGGATTTATGTTTTAATTTGTACTGTTATCTACTGAAATTTGTGTCGCACTATTTCCTGAGATTCTCCCACTGTCTTTTCCATGGAATCAAGTACCCTCAGGATCTCTTATATGTTTCAATGAAGTCACCTTTGATTCTTCTGCACTGCAGAGTGTACAGGCCTAACTGATCTAGGCTTTCCTGAGAAGGTGATCTGTGTATTCCAGGTAGTAAACTCTTTTTCTGAACTGTTTATAATTCACGAACATTTTCCCATGGTCCAGACAGATAGATGAATGGGCAGGGAGCAGACGGATACAGATGCTCATCGGGCCTTGTGAACAAAGATGACAGAGCTGCTTTTCGAGCTTCCCCTCCGTCTTTGTATCGTCCACAAACTTACTAATTGAACCAGCCACATTTTTCCTCCAATCATTCATGTCGACCACAAACAGCAAATCCCTGTGGAACAACACTGGTCACAACTCTCCATTACGAAAAAAATATCTTTCCACCCCTACCCTGTCTCCTATGACTAAGCCAGTTCTGTATCATCTTGCCAGCTTACCCCTGATATCATGTGACTTCATCTTTTGTATGAGTTTGCCATGAGGGACAAAGGCCTTATTGAAGCCCATGTAAACAACATCAACTGTTTTTCCCTCGTCATCTTCATTACCTCCTGAAAACACTCAATTAAGTTTGTGAGGCACGACCTCCCCCACACAAAACCGTGCTGTCTCTCGCTAATCGGTCCATTTGCTTCTAAATACGTATAAAACTTGAGGGTGAGAATTTTTCCCAATAATTTCCCTAGCACTGATGTGATGCTCACAGGCCTGGAATTCCCTGGATGATCCCTGCTACCCTTCTTAAACAATGGGACAACACTGGCTATACTACAGCCCCCTGGGACCTCACCTGTGGCCAAAGAGGATATAAAGACATCTGTCAATACTCCAGCAATTTGTTTTCTTGGGATAGATCCCAACAGGACCCAGGGACTTCTCTACCTTAATACTTTTTAAGATGTACAGCACCTCTTCCTTTTTAATAGCGACTTGATTCAGAAATTCCACACTCTCTTCCCTGAGATTATCCTCCACCAATTCCTTCTCTTGGTGATTACCCACACAAAGTATTCCTTTAGGTCCTCACCTCCCTGCTCTGGCTGTACACAAATTCCCCCCTTTGTCCATGAGAAGGCCAACTCTTAGCTAAACTCTTGCTTCTTATATATGTATAAAAAGCCTCGGAATTCTCCATAATCCTGTTGCTAATGACTTTTTATGACCCCTGTTAGGCCTTCTAAATCCTTTTTAAGTTCTTTCTTATTTTCCTTACATACTTCCAGGGCTTCAACAGTTCCCATCCTCCAAGACCTTACTTATGCTTCCTTTTTCCTTTTTGACTATGGTCATAATGTGCCTTGTCATGCAAGGTTCACATAACACACTTACCCTTCATTCTCACAGGAACGTGCTGCTCCCGAACTCTTATCAACTCCCATTTGGAATCCTCCCACAAGTCCAATGTGGATTTACCCTCAAACAGCTGCCTCCAATCAACACTCTCCAGTTCCTGGATCAGTGGTGCTGGAACAGCACAGCAGGTCAGGCAGCATCCGAGGAGCAGTAAAGTCGACGTTTCGGGCAAAAGCCCTTCATCAGGAATAAAGGCGGTGAGCCTGAAGGGTGGAGAGGAGGGTGGGGGTGGGGAGAAAGTAGCATAGAGTACAATGGGTGAGTGGGGGAGGGGATGAAGGTGATAGGTCAGGGAGGAGAGGGTGGAGTGGATAGGTGGGAAAGGAGACAGGCAGGTCGGACAAGTCCGGACAAGTCATGGGGATAGTGCTGAGCTGGAAGTTTGGAACTAGGGTGAGGTGGGGGAAGGGGAAATGAGGAAACTGTTTCAACTCCAGGGCATCAATGTGGACTTTAACAGTTTCCTCGTTTCCTTCTTCCTGACCTCTCCGCCCCCACCCCACTCCGGCCTATCACCCTCACCTTAACCTCCTTCCACCTATCGTATTTCCAACGCCCCTCCCCCAAGTCCCTCCTCTCTGTGTTTTATCTTAGCCTGCTGGACACACTTTCCTCATTCCTGAAGAAGGGCTCATGCCTGAAACGTCGATTCTCCTCCCCCCTGGATACTGCCTGACCTGCTGTGCTTTTCCAGCAACACATTTTCAGCTCTGATCTCCAGCATCTGAAGTCCTCACTTGCTTCTAGAAATAAATGAGGGTCTAGATTAGAGTGGTGCTGGAAACGCACAGCAGGTCAGGCACCATCCGAGGAGCAGGAAAATCGGCGTTTCGGGCAAAAGCCCTTCATGAGACAAATGAGGTACTAGCACAACTTTTGGGCTATGAGGAAATAAAAATAAGCTGAATACTTTGGCTAATAAAATGTCAAAATTAGGAGATATTCAATTACAATTAAAACAGCTTGAGTAATAAGAGAGAGAACAAAGAAACTAGAGATGACAGAAAAGACAAAGGAAGAGCAGAGAAAGATAAAGGAAAATTTAATTGAGTCAATGGAAATCTAAGCTAGAATTAGACAATCAAGTGAAATACATGAACATGCAACTAAGAAACAAAAGTAGACCACTTGGCCCTTCAGCCTGTTCAGCTTTCAATAAGATTAGACTTGAATTATTATTGTCACATATACCGAGATACATTGTACTACACAATCACTTTTGGTATCATCTGCAAACTTATCAGCCATGTCTTCTTTATTCTCATTTAAATAAATGACAAGCAAAAGTGGACCCAGCACCCAGTGATCCCTGTGGCACCCCGCTGGTCACAGGCCTCCAGTCTAAAAACAAAACAATCCTCAGCTATCATGAAATAAAAACGGAAAGAACCGCAGATGCTGTAAACCAGAAACAAAACCAGAAGTTGCTGGGAAAGCTCGGCAGGTCTGGCAGCATCTGTGCAGAGAAATCAGAGTGAACATTTCAGGCCTGGCGACCCTTCTTCAGGAGTGATGGTAGCTGGGAAAATGTTGGTTTATATACAGAAGATAGGGTGGGGGAAGGGGGTAAGGAGTAAAGGATAGGTGGGGATAGAGCCCAAACAGAGAGAGAGCGGAACAGTTGGACAGACAAAGGAGTGGCTAATGATCTGGCTAGGAGAGTGAATAGCTGCTAATGGGGACTGTTAGTATTAAAACCCGTCTGGATATAAAATATTTAGTAGTCACCCCGTACTCCTGTAGATTCCATGCATAAAATCTAGCTTCATCAGACAATCCGTCCATTCTAGGTAGTCTAGTAAACCTTCTCTAGCACATACATATCCTTCCTTAAAAAAGATGAACAATACTGTGCACTATATTCTCTCTACTTTTGCATTCAGTTCCCCTTACAATAACTGATAATACTCTATTGGCTTCCTTAATTATCTGCTGTCCTTGCATACTAATCCCGAGCTATTCATGCACCGGGACATCCAGATCTTTCTGTACCACAGTACTCTGCAAACTCTCAGCATTTAGAGAATATGGTGTTTTAGTCTTCCTGCTAAAATAGACATCTTCACATTTTCCCACATTGTGTAATATTTGCCAGATCTTTGCCCAATCATCCTATTTATATACAAACAAAAACAGAAGTTGCAGTTCAGTTTTCATCCTCTTTATATCTTTTTGCAGACTCCTTAAGTCCTTTTTACAACTTACTTCCCCACCTGAACAAATTCAAAGCTATACCTTCTGTCCCTTCATCGAAATGATTGATGTGAATTGTAAACATCGAGGTCCCACCATCCTCTGGTACATGACTTGTTGCATCTCACTAACCTCACACATCTCACTGCCTGTTCGGTGCTTCCTGTCCGTGAGCCAACCTTCTCTCCACGCCAATCTGTTCTTTCACCCTGACGTAATCATGTAAGGTATGATTTGGTTCACACACAGTACAATATTTTCCACTATATCTCGGTACATGTGACAATATAAATCAAATCAGATAGAGTTGTAGCATTTTTACGAGGCTCATTATGTCTGCACCAAACCCCTTTCACCGCAGTCCCAGTTTCCTGTACTTGGTCGGTAGCTTTGTCTGCTACCTCCTTCAAGTGATCATCTAAATACTTCCTAAATGCTGTGATGGTTCCTGAATTTACCACCCTTTCAGAGAGTGAAAGCCATTGTCCTCTGGTTGGGAAAGAAAGTCTTCCTTAAATACAGTGTAAAACTCCTGCCCTTCATGTTAAGTCTACCGAGCCTGGTTATTGATCCCTCTATTAAAGGGAGGAGTTCCTTCCTGTCCACCTCATCTAGCCTGTCATAATTGTGTGTGCACTTCAGTCCTCTCCACTCCAACAAAAACAGCCCCAGGCACCGAGTGTGTCTTCAGAACTGATAAGCTCCAGCCCAGGCAGCATCCTGGTGAAACAAGCAAAGAAAACACCAGAGAAACTCAGTAGGTCAGGCAGCATCTGTGGAGAAAGAAACACAACTAAGGTTTCGATCTGGTATGACCTCTTCAGATACTGTTGGTGAATCTCCTCTTCACCTTCACTGGTGTAATCACATCTTTTCCACCCCATTTTCACTCTCTTTTACTCTCCTAACTTCAGAGGATTAGAACCTTTACCCCAGGAATTGATTTAGCCAGATAAAAGGTTTTTGCTGAACTGTCAATTGCAATTTTATAAACTTCCATCAGGCCAGGTCCTCACCTTGTCACAAGAAAACAGAATCCTTCCGAATATCCCTCAAAATTTGACTTTTTGAACGCTGGGATTCTCTCTCTTGTATTTCTGAATTACGACAAAAGTCTTGGGATGGCATTCCGGATTAGTGGTGCTGGAAGAGCACAGCAGTTCAGGCAGCCATCCGAGGAGCAGCGAAATCCATTGGATGCTGCCTGACCTGCTGTGCTCTTCCAGCACCACTAATCCGGAATCTGGTTTCCAGCATCTGCAGGAATGGCATTGTCATTCGGAGTCTCAGTGAGAGGGCAATGCTGTAATGTGTGCTGTCTGCCACTATGGGGCACCCTTACATTGAGTCTGCATTGGATTAACGATGAGACTGGGTGTGGGTACAGTGAGCAAATTTCAGAAACAAAAGACAATAAGAAATTAAACATGTCTGATGAAATTCTTACTTATTTCCCACTAATTCAACCATTTATCATTAGCACCGTATTAACCCAAAAGCAGGTATCTTTGACCCTGGCACCAGGGAGAGGCCACAGCATTCTGATGAGTCATCTTTGGCAGAGATGACTATCTGTGTCCCTGACAAAGACAGTCCCTATCACCATCGACTGCTTGTAACCTGACACAGGGCCAGGCTTGGAACCAGAAACCAGCACCTCTCAGTGCTACATTCCCCTGACAGTCAATCACCCCCTACATTGTCCTAACCAGTATACTTATCATAGAATCCCTACAGTGTGGAAATAGGCCCTTCAGCCCAACAAGTCCACACTAACCCTCTGAAGAGTAACCCACCCAGACCCATTCCCCCTACCATAATTTACCCCTGACTAATACACCTAACCTACCCATCCCTGATGAGGATCAAAAACAGATCTTTTGGTTTCACTAGTCCATGCCGACCAGATATTCTAAATTAATCTCGTCACATTTGCCACTATTTGGCCCATATCCACCTAATTCCTTCCTATTTATGTTACCATCCAGATGCCTTTTAAATGTTGTAATTTTATCTCCCTCCACCACTTCCTCTGGCAGCTCATTCCACATACACACTACCCTCTGCATGAAAAAATTGCCTTTAGATTCCTTTTAAATCTCTTCCCTCTCACCTTAAACCTATGCCCTCTAGTTCTGAACTCCCCCACCCTGAGGAAAAGACCTTGGCTAGTTACCCTATCCATGCCCGCCATGATTTTATAAACTTCTATAAGGTCACCCCTCAGCCTCCAACACTCCGGGGAAAACAGCCTGTTCAGCTTCTCCCTGTAGCTCAAATCCTCCAACCTGCATGACATCCTTGTAAATCTTTTCTGAACCCTTTGAAGTTTCACAACATCTTTCCGATAGGAAGGAGACCAGAACTGCACACAATATCCCAACAGTGGCCTAACCAATGTCCTGTATGGCCGCAACATGACCTCCCAACCCCTGTACTCAATACTCTGACCAATAAAGGAAAGCATACCAAACGCCTTCTTCACTATCCTATCTATCTGCGACTCCACTTTCAAGGAGCTATGAACCTGCACCCCAAGGTCTCTGTGTTCAGCAACACTCCCTAGGACCTTTATATTTAAAAAGTTTAAGCAAGAAGAAGTAAATCTCAGTTAGACACAAAAAAAACTTTGCCCTAATCAATATTGTAGAGTCACAATAAAAACAGATTAAGTTTTATAAGTTTCGTTAGTCTTAAAAATAAACACTAAGCTGTCTCAGGCTCTGAGATTCCCAACTGTGAGTAGGTCTTCCCAAAGTCAGCCTGACATTTCCCAGTGTGTTTGTCTTGGATGGAACTCTGATTTTCTGAGGTGTCCATTCACAGTCAGTTAGCTGTGTCGGTTCCACCGCTTGGCTCTTTGATTTTATTTTGTTTGAAGTATCATTGCTTTTGATCTTTCTTATTAAAGTTCTAAAAACAAAGCAAAAAACTTATGAAAACAATAATTATTGCCCCAAGAAATGAAGGAAGTCAGTCAACTCGTACAGCCAGGATTCTCTCCTCTCCACCATGGAGAAGGTGCAGAATATTCTCAAAGTGAGAGTGAAACAGCAGGGTGTCGTTGCACACTTTGGTACCAATAATGTAGGAAGAGAAAGGGATGAGGTTCTGAAGGGGGAATGTAGGAAGTGAGGCAGAAAGTTGAAAAGTAGGTCCTCGAGGGTAGGAATATCTGGATTACTCTCAGTGCAACATACTAATGCAGGTCCCTTCTACCCCAGGAGAGATTCCAATGATCCAAAAACGTGAATCCCCACCAGTTCCTCAGCCACATGTTTGTGAGAATAGGAATAGGAGGAGAGAGCAGATGAATGTGTGGTTGAGGAATTGGCGCAGGGGACAAGGATACAGATCTTTCGATCATTGGAATCTCTTCTGAAGCCGAAGTGACTGTATAAGAAGGGCAAGTTGCACCTGAATGGAAAGTGGACCAACACATGATTAGATTTCCTACAGTGTGTGGAAACAGGCCCTTCGGCCCAACCAGTCCCCACCAACCCTCCAAAGAGTAACCCACCCAGACCCATTTCCCTCTGACTGATGTGCCTAACACTACAGGCAATTTAGCATGGCCAATTCACCTGACCTGCACATCTTTGGACTGTGGGAGGAAACTGGAGCACCCGGAGGAAACCCACACAGACATGGGGAGAATGTGCAAACTCCACACAGACAGTCACCCGAGGCTGGAATCGAACCTGGGACCCTGGTGCTGTGAGGCAGCAGTGCTAGCCTAAATATTGGTGGGAAAATTTGGTCATGCTACCCAGAAGACTTTAAACTAGTAAGGGCGGTGGGAGAGACATGAAGAGATAGTGAGAAAAGAGATAAGTCTGAGGTTGTAGAGTTGAGAAAAAAAGCAAATCAAATAGTCAAGCCAGGCAAGAGCAGAGCAGAGAATGAGGTAAGTTGGAAGGCTTGTTTTCAGACGTTTCGTCACCATACTAGGTAACACCTTCAGTGTAGTGAGAGTGAGGGCTGCAGATGGTGGAGATCAGAGTGGTGCTGGAAAAGCACAGCAGGTCAGGCAGCATCCGAGGAGCAGGAAAATTGACGTTTTGGGCTGGTTAAGGGCTTCCTTTTGCCTAAAAAGTCAATTTTCCTGCTCCTCGGATGCTGCCAGATCTGCTGTGCTTTTCCCGCACCACTCTGATCTAGACCAACACCTTCAGTAAGACTCCAGCTAAAATGATTGCATTTATTTCAGTACAAGGGGCCTGTCAAGTAAGGTAGATGAACTCAGGGCATGGTTAGGAACATGGCACTGGGGTATCATAGCAATTACAGAAACATGGCTCAGGGATGGGCAGGACTGGCAGCTTAATGTTCCAGGGTATAGATGCTACAGGAAGGACAGAAAGGGAGGCAAGAGAGGAGGGGGAGTGGTGTTTTTGGCTAGGGGTAATATTACAGCTGTACTTAGGGAGGATATCTCTGGGAGAACATTCAGGGAAGTTATTTGGGTGGAACTCTGAAATAAGAAAAGGATAATCACCTTATTGGGATTGTACGATAGCCCCCCCAATAGTCAGAGAGAAATTGAGAAGCAAATTTGTAAGGAGATCTCAGACATCTGTAAGAATAATAGGTTGGTCATGGCAGGGGATTTTAACTTTCCAAACATAGACTGGGACTGCCAGAGTATTTAGGGACAGGATGGAAAAGAATTCGTTAAGTGTGTACAGGAAAAGTTTCTTATTCAGTATGTGGGTGTACCTACTAAAGAAAGGGCAAAACGTGACCTACTGTTGGGAAATAATTCAGGGCATGTCATTGAGGTGTCAATGGGGGAACAGTTTTGGGCCAGTGATCATAATTCGATTAGTTTTAAAATAGTTATGGAAAAGGACATACCTGATCTAAAAGTTAAAGTTGTAAATTGGAGTAAGACTGATTTTGACAGTATTAGGCGAGAACTTTCACAAGTTGATGGGAAGAGGCTATTCACGGGTAAAGGGGCAGTTGGAATGTGAGAAGCCTTCAAGAATGAGCTAGCAAGAGGCAGCATGTTCGGGTTAGTGTGAGGGGCAAGGCTGGTAAGTGTAGGGAATGCTGGTTGATGAGAGAAATTAATACTCTGGTCAAGAAAAAAACCAGGAGCCATAGGGCAGGTATAGACAGCTAGGATCGAGACGGAAATTAGGAGAGCAAAGAGATTCTACAAATACGTTAAGGACAAAAGAGTAACTAGGGAGAGAATAGGGCCCCTCAATATCAGTAAGACCACCTGTGGGTGAGATACTAAATGAGTATTTTGTGCCAGTATTTAGTGTGGGGAATGATATAGAAGAGAGAGAATTTGGAGAAATAAATACTGATGTCCAGAAAAGTGTCCATATTACAGAGGAGGTGTTGGACATCTTAAGATGCTTAAGGTGGATAAATCCCTGAGACCTGATCAGCTGTATTCCAGAACTTTGGGAGGAAGCTAGGGAAGTGATTACTGGGCCCCTTGCTGAGATATTTATATCATCGATAGCCACGGAGCTTGGCTAACGTGGTGCCATCGTTGGAGAAAGGTTTATAGGAAAATGGGCCAAATGCGGTAAAATGGGACTGGTTCAGCATGGGTGAGTGGGGCTGAAGGGCGTGTAAAGCAGCAATGTAGACCTTTCCCATCCACGTTCCTGTCCTCTACCTGTGACACCACCTTCAAAGATGCGCCCCTCAGTCTTTCTGTTCGACAACACTGTAAGTCCTGCCCTGGTTACCTTTCCAAAATGCAACATCTCACAATTATTGAAATTAAACTCTGCCCACTGGCTCAATTGATCTCATTGTTGTCTTAGATAGTCTTAAGTAGACTTCCTGGGTAACCAATTACTGAATTCTTGATGAGACTGTAAACGGGTCTTCAGGGGTTTATGGACAGTACTGTCCTTGAACTTGGGCTATGGCCAAGTCCCCAGTGGATAATATTTGTAGCTTCCATTTGTTGAAAAAAATGTGTTGCTGGAAAAACGCAGCAGGTCAGGCAGCATCCAAGGAGCAGGAGAATCGACCTTTCGGGATAAGCCTGAAGAAGGGCTTATGCCCGAAACGTCGACTCTCCTGCTCCTTTGATCATGCCTGACCTGCTGCGCTTTTCCAGCAACACATTTTTCAGCTCTGATCTCCAGCATCTGCAGTCCTCACTTTCTCCTAGCTTCCATTTGTTGCCAAGGAAGGGCAGTAGGAGTCAGAGGCTGCAAGGTTCCTGAACTGGATGGGAGGTTTCTCCATGATACAGTCAGGAGCAATACTTGTGGTCATAGTTTCATCCACAAACAAGGCTACGGAGACAGGCAGATCACATACTGCCCAGGTCAAAGGGCACAGTCCCCTCAGGAGAGGAGTTTTCAAATAAACCAGCCCAATGATGAGGAATTGATGTAGCTAAATTGTGTCACTGGTCCTACAGTGGCCCCAATGAAGATAAAACCCCAGGGAAATGGCCACCCCCTAGACACAGAGGTAGATAAGGGCACTACTGTATCTGAAGAAACCTTGAGGAAACGCTGATGGGGTTCTTGCCTTTAAGCCTGTGGGATACCAAGGCTAGGCTGGCCACATGCACTAGGGAACCCTGGATTATTATCGGGGCCGTGGGTTATGTCGAGGTAACCGACAGTCTGACTCTCCTTACCGGTGGTACAAGGACCAGGGAGGCTCTAGAAATTTTGTCTGGATTGGCAACAGCTTTTGAAAATGAGTCCTAGGGATCGAGATGAAGCCTTTGGGAAGTGCCCTGAATTATTTCAAGAGGGCTTTGGGAAGATAAAAGCCATCAGGGCCAAGATTTATGTAATCCCAGAGGCCCAACCTAAACACTTCAACGCACAATCACTTCACAGTGCCCTATGTTCCAGAGGACAGGCTAAATTGGAACTTGGCATCTTATTCCCAGTACAATTGGTCAAATGGGCAGTGCCAGTAGCCCCAGTACACAAACTAGACTGTCTCTGTGGGGTTTTGAGTTGATGGTAAACAGAACTTACAACTTAGTCAGTTAGCCTTTGCCATGCATGAGGACTTGTATGGAAAGCTGGCTGGGATCTACATACTTTCAAAATTGAGTATGAGCCACACGTACCTCCAGCTGGAGCATGAGGGGTCATCCAGAAAGTACATCCCTATAAATACTCACAAAGGACTGGATAAGTATGTGCATCTGGAAGCAGCTGGTTGGATGGCTTTCTGGAGATTGGGATCTGGATCAGTCAGTAACGATATCATGTATGAGTACACTTCGGGGTGGTGCCATCTTTCCAAGTGTGTTGGTGAACATTCTCCAATGGCTCCCAGTGTGGCGGTCTGTCTGGATGACACTTTAACCTCTGCAGGGCTACTACGGCAAAGGAACACGAGGAGAGTTTGGTGGAGGTCTAATAGTGTTTCTCTGAGGCTGGCATCATGCTAAAAGGGGGACAACATGTATTCCAGGTAAACCAGGTAATGTACCTGAGGTACGGAGTCAACAACGACAGACCATATGCTGTCCAAGAGAAAGTGAAAGCCAGAAAAAGGGCCTCCAACGCTAAGGAATGTAACAGAGTTGAAGATTTTCTTGGTTTCAAAGATTACTAGGGAGAGACGTTACTCATGTAAGGAATTTTGATGGTGGCTGTGCTGGAATCCTTGGAGTCATCCTTAAAACAACACCAACAGTATTGTAGCTGGTTCAAACCAGGAAGGAGCCTTCTACAGGAGCGATCGCTTCAGTGGACATGTGCTCTGCAGTGACCTCTCAACCGTCTTCATGGAAGTGAGTTCGCACACTTTATAAACCCCTGACCAGTCCTGCAACGGCACAGGCATGGGACCAAGGGCAAAGCAGTACAAAGACCCCATCAGAATGGGGGGGTGAGGGGGGTGGAGGACCCTCAGAATAAGGGTGGAGGATTGTGACAATCTCTACAGAGGAAATCACTACTTAATCTTCCTGTGCAGCCTGTTGGCTCGGGGTTCCTGGGTCAATCAGATGTTTGTACGCAAGGCCATATGCGTACACTGAACCATCAAAAGGGGAGGGAGGGGAGGTCAGGTTTTTTTTTTAAAAAACGCCCCATTTTATGGCTTTCACTTTCTCTTGCACAGTGTGTAATCTGAGTGGTGCTGGAAGAGCACAGCAGGTCAGGCAGCATCCGAGGAGCAGGAAAATCGACGTTTCGGGCAAAAACCCTTCATCAGGAATACAGGCAGGAAGCCTCCCAGGGTGGAGAGATAAATGGGAGAAGGTGGGGCTGGGGAGAAGGGAGCTGTTAATCTGTTCTTGTTGACTCTGTACCTCAGAGTTACCTCATTTCATGGAATCTGCTGGAAGCTGTTGGCATTGATCATTGTCTTTGGAATTCAAGCAAAGAAGATCCCTATGTGTCTTAATTCAACTCAACATTCAGGAAAGGCTTGGAACTCACCGCTGTTATCAAATTGGCAAATTAGAATTTTCTTTTCATTGATCCCCTTGAATGTTTCTGCCTGTCCGTCAACGTGAGTAGGGGGTTATGATGGAAGAAGGTCATAGACAGAAATGAAATTACCTTGTTGTTTGCTGCGCTAAACTTACAGCATTGATAAGAACTTGCCAACTTTTATTTAAGCCACAAACTTGTAAATTCTGGTTAGGATCAGTCGGGAATGTTTGAGGATTATTGAATGTTTTAATTTCACGGTGTTGTGAATCCAGTGAAAGTGAGGCTGATTGAGTTTGGGCTTGCTGTCCCTGTGTTGTAATGGTTGTAAGAAAGATGAATCAGCATCATACCGATCCCTCCTCAGAGAGAGGCAACGGTGGTGAGTTTAACCTCAGGGTTCGCCTTGCCACAGGCCAGGGTCGAAAAGGTGGGACCTTCCAGTGCAGGAATTGAATCCACTTTGTTGACATCTCTCTGCATCTCTAACTAGCCATCAGGTCTTTCATCCAAACTACAATAGTGTTCTGTATGTGTAAACATCAGCTCGCATAAGTAAGAAATGCCTTTGAGTTTGTTGGAACTGTTGGGAAAGCGTTCCATTCCTGGGAACCATTCTCGTGAACCTCCTCTGAACACACTCCATGGCCAGTCCATCCTCCCTGTGATATGGGGCCCAACACTGCACACAATACTCCAAATGTGGTCTGACCGGAGCCTTACAGAGCATCAGAAGGTACATCCCTGCTTTTATATCCAAGTCCTCTCACAATAAATACCAACATTGCACTTGCCTTCCTAACCACTGACTCAATCTGCAAGGTTACCGTGAGAGAATCCTGGACTAGAACTCCCAAGTCTCTTTGCACTTCAGCCTTCTGAATTTTCTCTGCATTTAAAAAGTAGTCCCTGCTTCTATTCTTCCGACCAAAGTGCATGACCTCACACTTTCCCACATTGTACTCCATCTGCCACTTCTTTTCCCACTCTCCTAACATGTTCAAATCCTCCTGCAGCCTCCCCACCTCCTCAATGCTACCTGTCCCTCTATCTGTCTTTCAATCATCTAGCAAACATAGCCAGAATGTCCCCAGTTCCTTCATCTCAATCGTTAATGTATAAAGCGAAAAGTTGTGGTTCCAACACTGACCCTTGTGGAACACCACTTGGCACCGGCTGCTATTTTGAGAAGGACCCTTTTATCCCCACTCACTGCTTTCTGTCAGACAGTAAAAAATGAGGTCTGCAGATGCTGGAGATCAGAGCTGAAAATGTGTTGCTGGTTAAAGCGCAGCAGGTCAGGCAGCATCCAAGGAACAGGAAATTCGACGTTTCGGGCCAGAGCCTGATGAAGGGCTTATGCCCGAAACGTCGAATTTCCTGTTCCTTGGATGCTGCCTGACCTGCTGCGCTTTAACCAGCAACACATTTTCAGCTCGTTTCTGTCAGATAGCCAAGGTTCTAGCCATGCTAGCATCTTGCCTCCAACACCATGGACCCTTCTCTTACCCAGCAGCCTCCTGTGTGGCACCTTGTTAAAGTCCAGGTACATCACATCCATTGGCTCCCCTTGGTCTAACCTTGGTACTTTCTCAAAGAACTCTAGCAGACTGGTCAGGCATGACCTCCCCCACGATGAAACCATGCACTATTTTACCATACACTTCCATCCTTCACAATGGATTCCAGGATTTTCCATCTCCCAATTGAAGATCATTTCTTGCTACTGTCCGTATTCCATTCCATTCCAACAGGGCTAGCCTTCCCTTCCTTCCTGACTCTCCTTTCAACAAGTCACAAGTGCCGGAATATTTTGTTCCCAGCTTTGATCTCGCTGTGACCCTGTCTCTGTCACGTACCTGTTAACCGAGTGTTTGTGTTTTTAACTCATTTATTTGTCCAGCCTCCATGATCAGCATCTTCCAGACAGGGAGTGAAGGTTGGAACCGGGATGGAGATGGGGGGAATAGACAGGATCCAGGAAGGAGGTTGTAGGAGAGAGCTAGAGGAGAACCAGGCTGGGGGACAGAGCTGGGCAGTTTGGGGGCAGGGTTTGGGGGGAGCATGGAGGGCTGAGAGATGGCCTCCTGTCTCTTTGACCCTTCTTGTCCCACCCAGACCTGAGCTCGGGGATCTCCTCCACTTACCCTGGTTTCTGGGCCCTCTGCTTATCTCAGTCTGGAGGCTCTCCCCTGACTCCATGCCTGGCAGTGTAGAATCAGGACTGGGAACGGTGCATGTGTACTCAGTGACCATGCAGGGTTTCCCACACTGGCTGGTGTCAGCAAACACTGGCGAAATGTTCAGACTTTAAAGATATAGAGGGATGTAGGAAGAAAGTGTCACAGTAAAGGATCAGCTGTGATCATACTGAACAGCTAGGCACATTGGATGGGCTGAATGGTCTACTCTTTGTTTCTGGTCAAGCTGTACTGATGAGTCGAAACATGCCACTAGTGGAACTAGAGACTGCATTGCAGAGCCCAATGAAACTCTTTCCAGTGCTATATCCAGAGGAAGGGGGTCTGATATCATTGGGAAAGGAATCAGACAGAAGCTTGGTGTTGCTTTGTGAACACAGTGGGTTGTTTTTGACTGTGTTAGTAGAATGGTGGAAGGCGTGCGAGTTTGAGATTAGATTAGATTACTTACAGTGTGGAAACAGGCCCTTCGGCCCAACAAGTCCACACCGACCCGCCGAAGCGCAACCCACCCATACCCCTACATTTACCCCTTACCTAACACTATGGGACAATTTAGCATGGCCAATTCACCTGACCCACACATCTTTGGACTGTGGGAGGAAACCGGAGCACCCGGAGGAAACCCACGCAGACACGGGGAGAATGTGCAAACTCCACACAGTCAGTCGCCCGAGTCGGGAATTGAACCCGGGTCTCAGGCGCTATGAGGTAGCAGTGCTAACCACTGTGCCACCGTGCCACCCACTAACACAAACTGAGTTACACAAACTGAAATAGATGTTATTCCTCCTTCATGTTGATACATTTACTCTGGGGATCAATAAATCAAAACCATCAAGTTCATTCACACAAGCAAGTTTATTTCATGCCTCCTCAGTCTAAGCCTACACACATCACACTCATGTATTCCAGCAGGCTGGTTATTTGGATTGGCTGAGACTCAGGGGAAAAGAACAATCAGTCCCCCCTGAATGCAGTCTCCAAGTAGCAGGGCGTAGCTACCTCCGCCTGAGCTAGCCTTCTGGAGATGTTGCCCTCTTCCCCCCCCGGTGGGTTCCTGTAGCCTGCATGATCAGGGGGTTCTGGGAGGTCAGTACCACCTCTGGCTCTCAGTCCATTGGCCATCTGACTCCCGGCAGGTGTCACCAGTACGTCACGAGCCCCACAACTGGTTGAACTTCCACGGTCCACGGAACCTGACTGTTTCAAATTCCTGTCTCATTTGTTTCAGCTTCGGCCTTTCTGAAAGGCAACAAGACATTACCTCAGCCCTTTTAACCCACGACCTCCAAGCAGTCTGTGTCCTCGTTTGCTTCCTGGTTGGAGTTAGTAACATGTTTAGCAGTTATTGCAACTAGACCTTGAGATGCCACCATTTTCATGGCCGGTTTAGGGATCTGCAAAGTTCCATCTCATACACTTATTCAACATATTGTGATTTATTTTCGATCTCTGCCCCCTAACTTGCAGGTGTGTTCCCTGTACTTTTTGGGTCAGTTGATGTGCCATTCATGTGGCTAACTTATATAGTGGTTCCTTACAGGGATTAGATTGCATACTGTATTTAGTTTTACAGATATATATATATATATAGAGCACATAAAAATAGTTTATTAAAACAATTTGAGAGAGTTATTGCTGATATTCTGTCCTCTGACAGATCTGTCTATATTGCCTAAGGCTCCTATTTGTTGAAACACTTGGATTATAATAGTTTAATACTGTGAAAGTTGACATCAGCCCCTGCCATCCCCCCTCCCCCTTGCTGCGAAGGGACTAACAAATGTTAAAATAGATGCAAAATACTGCAGATCTTGGAGATCTGAAATAAAAACAGGGAGATCCAGGAAAGCTGAGTGGGTCTGGCAGTGTCTGTGCAGAAAGGGCCAGACCGGACCCAAAACGTTGACTGTTTCTCTCTCTGCATGGATGCTGGGGTTTCTCCAGCAATCTGCACAGTTACTCTGAGTAAGGTCAGTCCAGTTTGGGAGCCCTGACCTGTGATGGGGCTTACTGGTGAATACAGTGTCTGGAGGGATGGTCTGTGCTTTGGGCTGCGCCCAGGTAGTGGGAGCTGGGAGTGCTTACCCAGATCAGGCGGGAGGGTATCCCATTGTCACTGGCCTGCAACAGCCTGCCCGTGCATCTTGCCCCTCTGCAAGGGCAATTAAGGATGGGAAAGATGTGCTCCCTCTTGGCCATCCCAGAACAAAAATCCAGTGGAGCTGCCCTGCGCTCTGGGACATTGAGGCCAGACATCACATTCAGTTGAAGGGCTGGAAATCCCCTCCCCCTGAAGTTTAGCTTGGTGCTTTTCTCTGGCAAATTAAGGGGACTCAGTAACGTCCCCAGACTCCATCCCTACCCCCTCCCCAACTCTCTCAACTCCTTCGCTGCCCTCATTCCCCCACCCTCCCGATATAACCCCTGATATTTCAAGTTGCTGCTCAGACCAAGTCTGTGTATTGAGGAGAGTTGGCAGGAGGTGGGGGGAGGCAGGAATCAAGGTCGGGGGGGGGAGAAATGGAGTAGAGAAAGGCATCAGACAGCTCTCTGTGAGGAACTGTCTGTTAGTGATAAGTGGGGAGTGAGCTAGAAGGGGAAATGGGAGGGATAGATTGGCAGAGAGTCAATGGTGTAGCGAGGGCGGTGGGCATTGAGTCAGGTGAGAGAGAGAGAGAGAAGTGGGAGGGAGGTGAGTGCCTACCCTCACTCTCTCCAGCACACAACTGCGGCTTCCAATCACAGGTACACACAATGAGAAGGCAGCTGATTAAAACTGATATAAAAATGGGTAAAAACACAGTAAACAATAGGATCTGATCGTGTCGAACTCAAATTCCCACAGTCCACCCTCAGGTCTCCTGAGGATCTCTCTCAGACCAGGCCACGGAACAGAAAAGACAGACAGGCTCCAGTTGCCAGGCCCAGGGACAGGAAGAAGGCCATGATGGCTCCCGCTGTCTCTGCTTCAGTCGCAAACACATTCCTGTCAGGAAAGAGATAAAAATATTCATCAACCCACCAGCACAGGCCCCACCTCAAATCACAACGTTCTGCTTCCAATTTAACATCCAACTTCCAATCAAAACACACCCTGCATGGATGGGTAGGTGAGGGTGAGGGTTTGAGGTGAGGGTGGGTAGGTGAGGGTGAGGGTTGTGGTGAAGGTGATGTTTGAGGTGAGGGTGAGGGTTTGAGGTGAGGGTAAGGGTTTGAGGTGAGGGTGGGTAGGTGAGGGTGATGTTTGAGGTGAGGGTTTGAGGTGAGGGTGGGTAGGTGAGGGTAATGTTTGAGGTGAGGGTAAGGGTTTGAGGTGAGGGTGGGTAGGTGAGGGTGATGTTTGAGGTGAGGGTAAGGGTTTGAGGTGAGGGTGGGTAGGTGAGGGTGATGTTTGAGGTGAGGGTGGGTAGGTGAGGGTGAGGGTTGTGGTGAAGGTGATGTTTGAGGTGAGGGTGAGGGTTTGAGGTGAGGGTAAGGGTTTGAGGTGAGGGTGGGTAGGTGAGGGTGATGTTTGAGGTGAAGGTTTGAGGTGAGGGTGGGTAGGTGAGGGTGATGTTTGAGGTGAGGGTAAGGGTTTGAGGTGAGGGTGGGTAGGTGCGGGTGATGTTTGAGGTGAGGGTGAGGGTTTGAGTTACGGGTAGGTAGGTGAGGGTAATGTTTGAGGTGAGGGTAAGGCTAGGTGACGTTGAGGGTTTGGGTTGAGGGTGAGTAGGTGAGGGTGAGGATTGAGGTGAGGGTGGGTAGGTGAGGATGGGTAGGTGAGTGTGATGTTTGAGGTAAGGGTGAGGGTTTGAGATGAGGGTGGGGGTTTGAGGTGAGGGTGGGTAGGTGAGGGTGATGTTTGAGGTGAGGGTGAGGATTGAGGTGAGGGTTGACAGTGAGGGTGGGTAGGTGAGGGTGGGTAGGTGAGGGTGAGGTTTGATGTGAGGGTGGGTAGGTGAGAGTGAGGGTTTGAGGTGAGGGTGGGTAGATGAGTGTGATGTTTGAGGTAAGGGTGAGAATTGAGGTGAGCGTTCACGGTGTGGGTGAGGGTTGATGGTGAGTGTGGGTAGGTGAGGGTGATGTTTGAGGTGAGGATGGGTAGGTGAGGGTGAGGGTTGATGGTGAGGATGAGGGGTGACAGTGAGGGTGTGTCGGTGAGGGTGAGTGTTGAGGGTGAGGGTGGTGGTATGCAGGTGAGGGTGGTGGGTGAGGGTGGGTAGGTGAGTGTGAGGGTTGATGTTAAGGGTGAGGGTTGACGGTGAGGGGGGAAGGTTGAGATTGAGTGTTGAGGGTGAGGGGGAGGGTTGATGGTAAGGGTGAGGGTTGAGGGTTGAGGGTGATGTTGATGGTGACGGTGTGGGGTGAGGGTCGTGGGTGAGGGTCATGGGTGAGGGTCGAGGGTGAGGGTCGAGGGTAAGGGTCGAGGGTGGGGGTCGAGGGTGGGGGTCGAGGGTGGGGGTCGAGGGTGGGGGTCGAGGGTGGGGGTCGTGGGTGATTGTCGTGGGTGAGGGTCGAGGGTGAGGGTCGAGGGTGGGGGTCGAGGGTAGGGGTCGAGGGTAAGGGTCGAGGGTAAGGGTCGAGGGTAAGGGTCGAGGGTGGGGGTCGAGGGTGGGGGTCGTGGGTGGGGGTCGAGGGTGAGGGTCGAGGGTGAGGGTCGTGGGTGAGGGTCGAGGGTGGGGGTCGAGGGTGGGGGTCGAGGGTGGGGGTCGAGGGTGGGGGTCGTGGGTGAGGGTCGTGGGTGAGGGTCGAGGGTGATGGTCGAGGGTGGGGGTCGAGGGTGGGGGTCGAGGGTGAGGGTCGTGGGTGAGGGTCGTGGGTGAGGGTCGTGGGTGAGGGTCGTGGGTGGGGGTCGTGGGTGAGGGTCGTGGGTGAGGGTCGTGGGTGGGGGTCGAGGGTGGGGGTCGAGGGTGAGGGTCGAGGGTGAGGGTCGAGGGTGGGGGTCGAGGGTGGGGGTCGAGGGTGGGGGTCGAGGGTGGGGGTCGAGGGTGGGGGTCGTGGGTGGGGGTCGTGGGTGAGGGTCGAGGGTGGGGGTCGAGGGTGGGGGTCGAGGGTGGGGGTCGAGGGTGGGGGTCGAGGGTGAGGGTCGTGGGTGAGGGTCGAGGGTGAGGGTCGAGGGTGATGGTCGAGGGTGGGGGTCGAGGGTGAGGGTCGAGGGTGAGGGTCGAGGGTGAGGGTCGTGGGTGAGGGTCGAGGGTGGGGGTCGAGGGTGGGGGTCGAGGGTGAGGGTCGAGGGTGAGGGTCGAGGGTGGGGGTCGAGGGTGGGGGTCGAGGGTGGGGGTCGAGGGTGGGGGTCGAGGGTGATGGTCGTGGGTGATGGTCGTGGGTGATGGTCGTGGGTGATGGTCGAGGGTGGGGGTCGAGGGTGGGGGTCGAGGGTGATGGTCGTGGGTGATGGTCGAGGGTGGGGGTCGAGGGTGGGGGTCGAGGGTGGGGATCGAGGGTGGGGGTCGAGGGTGGGGGTCGAGGGTGGGGGTCGAGGGTGGGGGTCGAGGGTGATGGTCGTGGGTGATGGTCGTGGGTGAGGGTCGAGGGTGAGGGTCGAGGGTGAGGGTCGAGGGTGGGGGTCGAGGGTGGGGGTCGAGGGTGAGGGTCGTGGGTGAGGGTCGTGGGTGAGGGTCGAGGGTGAAGGTCGTGGGTGAGGGTCCTCCCCCTGTACTCCCACTGCACTCTCACTGTATTCCCACTGTACTCTGACTGAATTCCCACTGTACTCCCACTGTATTACCACTGTACTCGCAGTGTATTCCCACTTTATTCCCATTATACTCCAACTGTCCTCCCACTGAATTCCTACTGTATTCCCACTGTACTACCACTGTACTCCCACTGTACTATCACTGTACTCCCAGTGCCTCCCCCCCAATGTCCTCCCACTGTATTGCAACTGTAATCCCACTTTACTCCCAGTCACACTGTATTCCCACGGTACTCCCAGTGTATTCCCACTGTCCTCCCAATGCCGTCCCACTGAACTCCCACTATACTCCCACTGTATTCCCATTGTACTCCCACTGTATTCCCACTGTACTCCCACTGTATTCCCACTGTCTCCCCACTGCACTCCCAATGTATACCCACTGTACTCCCACTAAACTCCCACAGTATTCCCACTGAACTATCACAGTATTCCCACTGAACTATCACTGTATTCCCACTGTAATCCCCCTGCCCTCCCACTGTCCTCCCCTCCTGTCAAACAGCATCTACATCAGGAACCAACCCAGCTGCAAATCAAAGGAGCCTCAAACAGGCCAATGAGCTCCAGCTTCCAGTCTCTCTGGCTGCTGGCAGAAGATGCAGGAAGACTCACTTGGGTCCGTAGCACATGCAGAGGCTGGCCAGGTAACCATTGGAGAAGGCAAAGAACATCATGAAGACAATATACCAGGCGTCGTGAGTGAAGAAGACGGGCATCCGGCGGGGATGCACATTACACAGCATGAAGACAGGGATGAAGATGATCCGAGCAAGTACCAACACCGGCAGGAACTTGCTGTCCTTCCGAGGCTGACGGAAAGGAGAAGTGGGAATATTTAATACCCTCAAAGGGGCAGAAATCTCACCCAAGGCCCTTGCTGCAGAGTCCCAGAGAGAGGGAGGGAAACCCAGCAAGTGTTCAACCACATTCCACAGACTGAAACCAAACACCAGGGCAACCGAGCAACTACATTACTGAGGGAGTGCTGCACTGTCAGAGGGTCAGTACTGAGGGAGTGCCGCACTGTCAGAGGGTCAGTACTGAGGGAGTGCCGCACTGTCGGAGGGTCAGTACTGAGGGAGTGCCGCACTGTCAGAGGGTCAGTACTGAGGGAGTGCCGCACTGTCAGAGGGTCAGTACTGAGGGAGTGCCGCACTGTCGGAGGGTCAGTACTGAGGGAGTGCCGCACTGTCAGAGGGTCAGTACTGAGGGAGTGCCGCACTGTCAGAGGGTCAGTACTGAGGGAGTGCCGCACTATCAGAGGGTCAGTACTGAGGGAGTGCTGCACTGTGCGAGGGTCAGTAATGAGGGAGTGCCGCACTGTCAGATATACCCTAACGTTGTCCCCTTCCTCCTTCAGCACTGTAACAATTCCTCAAACTATTGAATGATTACTGAACAAGATGGCTATTTGGCCCATCATATTAACACAGGCTCTTTTTCAGTGCAGTGAGATCCTTTTCTCTTCTCTCTCTATGTATCTCGCTCTGTGTGTATGTCTCTCTGTGTCTTTCTCTCTCTCTCTCTCTCTCTCTCTCTGTCTGTCTGTTTCTCTCTCTGTCCCTCTCTCTCTGTTTCTCTCTCTCTCTCTCTCTGTCTGTCTCTCTTTCTGTGTCTCTCTCTCTGTCTGTCTCTCTCTCTCTCTGTCCCTCTCTCTCTGTCTCTCTGTTTCTCTCTCTCTCTCTCTCTGTCTGTCTCTCTTTCTGTGTCTCTCTCTCTGTCTGTCTCTCTCTCTCTCTGTGTCTGTGTGTGTGTTTGTGTGTGTGTCTCTCTCTGTGTCTCTTTCTCTCTCTCTGTGTCTGTCTCTCTCTCTCTGTGTCTGTCTCTCACTGTCTCTCTGTGTCTCTGTCTCTCGCTCTCTCTCTGTGTCTCTCTCTCGCTCTCCCTCTTTCTCTGTGCCTCTCTCTCTCTCTCTCTCTCTCTGTGTCTCTCTCGCTCTCTCTCTCTCTGTCTGTCTCTGTCTGTCTCTCTTTGCCTCTCTCTGTCTCCCTTACTGTTTCCGTGTCTGCCTGTATGCGTCAAATTATGGAATTTGTTCTGGTTAACTGTAATTACAAGATGATGATTATTTGGAAGAAATTGATTCCAGTTTCTGAGGCCAGTATTGCATCAATCTCGCTGTTCTGCAGTTTGTTATTTTGAACTAATCCCACAGAACCAGCCAATCCCACCCCCAGCTCTCCCCACATCCCCTTGACAGGAACACTCAAACCATCAATTAAAATAAACATTTCACATGGCCCCGTGGTTAGGACAGCCTACACACTCACAGCCTCCACACTCACAGCCTCCACACTCACAGCCTCCACACTCACAGCTTACACACTCACGGCCTCCACACTCACAGCCTCCACACTCACAGCCTCCACACTCACAGCCTCCACACTCACAGCTTACACACTCACGGCCTCCACACTCACGGCCTCCACACTCACGGCCTCCACACTCACGGCCTCCACACTCACGGCCACCACACTCACAGCTTACACACTCACAGCCTCCACACTCACAGCCACCACACTCACGGCTTACACACTCACGGCCTCCACACTCACGGCCTCCACACTCACGGCCTCCACACTCACGGCCTACACACTCACGGCCTACACACTCACAGCCACCACACTCACAGCCTCCACACTCACAGCCTCCACACTCACAGCCTCCACACTCACAGCTTACACACTCACAGCCTCCACACTCACGGCCTCCACACTCACGGCTTCCACCCTCACGGCTTCCACCCTCACGGCTTCCACCCTCACGGCCTCCACCCTCACGGCCTCCACCCTCACGGCCTCCACACTCACGGCCTCCACACTCACGGTCTCCACACTCACGGCCTCCACACTCACAGCCTCCACACTCACAGCCTCCACACTCACAGCTTACACACTCACAGTCTCCACACTCACAGCCTCCACACTCACAGCTTACACACTCACAGCCTCCACACTCACAGTCTCCACACTCACGGCTTCCACCCTCACGGCCTCCACCCTCACGGCCTCCACCCTCACGGCCTCCACCCTCACGGCCTCCACCCTCACGGCCTCCACACTCACGGTCTCCACACTCACGGCCTCCACACTCACGGCCTCCACACTCACGGCCTCCACACTCACGGCCTCCACACTCACAGCCTCCACACTCACAGCCTCCACACTCACAGCTTACACACTCACAGTCTCCACACTCACGGCCTCCACACTCACGGCCTCCACACTCACGGCCTCCACACTCACGGCCTCCACACTCACGGCCTCCACACTCACAGCTTCCACACTCACAGCTTCCACACTCACAGCTTCCACCCTCACAGCTTCCACCCTCACAGCCTCCACCCTCACAGCCTCCACCCTCACAGCCTCCACACTCACGGCCTCCACACTCACGGTCTCCACACTCACGGTCTCCACACTCACGGCCTCCACACTCACGGCCTCCACACTCACAGCCTCCACACTCACAGCTTACACACTCACAGTCTCCACACTCACAGCTTACACACTCACGGCCTCCACACTCACGGCCTCCACACTCACGGCCTCCACACTCACGGTCTCCACACTCACGGTCTCCACACTCACGGCCTCCACACTCACGGCCTCCACACTCACAGCCTCCACACTCACAGCTTACACACTCACAGTCTCCACACTCACAGCTTACACACTCACGGCCTCCACACTCACGGCCTCCACACTCACGGCCTCCACACTCACGGCCTCCACACTCACAGTCTCCACACTCACAGCCTCCACACTCACAGCTTACACACTCACAGCCTCCACACTCACAGCCTCCACACTCACAGCCTCCACACTCACAGCCTCCACACTCACAGCCTCCACACTCTCAGTCTCCACACTCACAGCCTCCACACTCACAGCCACCACACTCACAGCCACCACACTCACAGCCTCCACACTCACAGCCTCCACACTCACAGCCTCCACACTCACAGCCTCCACACTCACAGCCTCCACACTCACAGCCTCCACACTCACAGCCTTCACACTCACAGCCTTCACACTCACAGCTTACACACTCTCAGTCTCCACACTCACAGCCTCCACACTCACAGCTTACACACTCACGGCCTCCACACTCACGGCCTCCACACTCACGGCCTCCACACTCACAGCCTCCACACTCACAGCTTACACACTCACAGCCTCCACACTCACAGCCTCCACACTCACAGCCTCCACACTCACAGCCTCCACACTCACAGCCTCCACACTCACAGCCTCCACACTCACAGCCTCCACACTCACAGCTTACACACTCACAGTCTCCACACTCACAGCCTCCACACTCACAGCTTACACACTCACAGCCTCCACACTCACAGCCTCCACACTCACAGCCTCCACACTCACAGCCTCCACACTCACAGCCTCCACACTCACAGCCACCACACTCACAGCCACCACACTCACAGCCACCACACTCACAGCCTCCACACTCACAGCCTCCACACTCACAGCCTCCACACTCACAGCCTCCACACTCACAGCCTCCACACTCACAGCCTTCACACTCACAGCCTTCACACTCACAGCTTACACACTCTCAGTCTCCACACTCACAGCCTCCACACTCACAGCCTCCACACTCACAGCCTCCACACTCACAGCTTACACACTCACAGTCTCCACACTCACAGCCTCCACACTCACAGCTTACACACTCACAGCCTCCACACTCACAGCCTCCACACTCACAGCCTCCACACTCACAGCCTCCACACTCACAGTCTCCACACTCACAGCCACCACACTCACAGCCACCACACTCACAGCCTCCACACTCACAGCCTCCACACTCACAGCCTCCACACTCACAGCCTTCACACTCACAGCTTACACACTCTCAGTCTCCACACTCACAGCCTCCACACTCACAGCCTCCACACTCACAGCTTACACACTCACAGCCTCCACACTCACAGCCTTCACACTCACAGCTTACACACTCTCAGTCTCCACACTCACAGCCTCCACACTCACAGCCTCCACACTCACGGCCTCCACACTCACGGTCTCCACACTCACGGTCTCCACACTCACGGTCTCCACAATCACGGCCTCCACACTCACGGCCTCCACACTCACGGCCTCCACACTCACGGCCTCCACACTCACGGCCTCCACACTCACGGTCTCCACACTCACGGCCTCCACACTCACGGCCTCCACACTCACGGCCTCCACACTCACGGCCTCCACACTCACAGCCTCCACACTCACAGCTTACACACTCACAGTCTCCACACTCACAGCCTCCACACTCACAGCTTACACACTCACGGCCTCCACACTCACGGCCTCCACACTCACGGCCTCCACACTCACAGCCTCCACACTCACAGCCTCCACACTCACAGCTTCCACCCTCACAGCTTCCACCCTCACAGCCTCCACCCTCACAGCCTCCACCCTCACAGCCTCCACCCTCACAGCCTCCACACTCACGGCCTCCACACTCACGGCCTCCACACTCACGGCCTCCACACTCACGGCCTCCACACTCACGGTCTCCACACTCACGGTCTCCACACTCACGGTCTCCACACTCACAGCCTCCACACTCACAGCTTACACACTCACAGTCTCCACACTCACAGCCTCCACACTCACAGCTTACACACTCACGGCCTCCACACTCACGGCCTCCACACTCACGGCCTCCACACTCACAGCCTCCACACTCACAGCCTCCACACTCACAGCTTCCACCCTCACAGCTTCCACCCTCACAGCCTCCACCCTCACAGCCTCCACCCTCACAGCCTCCACCCTCACAGCCTCCACACTCACGGCCTCCACCCTCACGGCCTCCACCCTCACGGCCTCCACACTCACGGCCTCCACACTCACGGCCTCCACACTCACGGTCTCCACACTCACGGTCTCCACACTCACGGCCTCCACACTCACAGCCTCCACACTCACAGCCTCCACACTCACAGCTTACACACTCACAGTCTCCACACTCACAGCCTCCACACTCACAGCCTCCACACTCACAGCTTACACACTCACGGCCTCCACACTCACGGCCTCCACACTCACGGCCTCCACACTCACGGCCTCCACCCTCACGGCCTCCACCCTCACGGCCTCCACCCTCACGGCCTCCACACTCACAGCCTCCACACTCACAGCCACCACACTCACAGCCACCACACTCACAGCCACCACACTCACAGCCACCACACTCACAGCCACCACACTCACAGCCTCCACACTCACAGCCTCCACACTCACAGCCTCCACACTCACAGCCTCCACACTCACAGCCTTCACACTCACAGCCTTCACACTCACAGCTTACACACTCTCAGTCTCCACCCTCACGGCCTCCACACTCACGGTCTCCACACTCACGGTCTCCACACTCACGGCCTCCACACTCACAGCCTCCACACTCACAGCCTCCACACTCACAGCCTCCACACTCACAGCCTCCACACTCACAGCCTCCACACTCACAGCCTCCACACTCACAGCCTCCACACTCACAGCCTCCACACTCACAGCCTACACACTCACAGCCTACACACTCACAGCCTACACACTCACAGCCTACACACTCACAGTCTCCACACTCACAGCCTTCACACTCACAGTCTCCACACTCACAGCCTCCACACTCACAGCCTCCACACTCACAGCCTCCACACTCACAGCCTCCACACTCACAGCTTACACACTCACAGCCTCCACACTCACAGCCTCCACACTCACAGCCTCCACACTCACAGCTTACACACTCACAGACTCCACACTCACAGTCTCCACACTCACAGTCTCCACACTCACGGCCTACACACTCACGGCCTTCACACTCACGGCCTTCACACTCACAGCCTTCACACTCACAGCTTACACACTCACAGCCTCCACACTCACAGCCTCCACACTCACAGCCTCCACACTCACAGCCTCCACACTCACAGCCTCCACACTCACAGCCTCCACACTCACAGCCACCACACTCACAGCCACCACACTCACAGCCTCCACACTCACAGTCTCCACACTCACAGTCTCCACACTCACAGTCTCCACACTCACAGTCTCCACACTCACAGTCTCCACACTCACAGCTTACACACTCACAGCCTCCACACTCACAGCCTCCACACTCACAGTCTCCACACTCACAGCTTACACACTCACAGCCTTCACACTCACAGCCTCCACACTCACAGTCTCCACACTCACAGCTTACACACTCACAGCCTTCACACTCACAGCCTTCACACTCACAGCCTTCACACTCACAGCCTTCACACTCACAGCCTTCACACTCTCAGCCTCCACACTCACAGTCTCCACACTCACAGCTTACACACTCACAGCCTCCACACTCACAGCCTCCACACTCACAGCTTACACACTCACAGCTTACACACTCACAGCTTACACACTCACAGCCTACACACTCTCAGCCTTCACACTCACAGCCTACACACTCACAGCCTCCACACTCACAGCCTCCACACTCACAGTCTCCACACTCACAGTCTCCACACTCACAGCTTACACACTCACAGCCTTCACACTCACAGCCTCCACACTCACAGTCTCCACACTCACAGCTTACACACTCACAGCCTCCACACTCACAGCCTTCACACTCACAGCCTTCACACTCACAGCCTTCACACTCTCAGCCTCCACACTCACAGTCTCCACACTCACAGTCTCCACACTCACAGCTTACACACTCACAGCTTACACACTCACAGCCTACACACTCACAGCCTACACACTCTCAGCCTTCACACTCACAGCCTACACACTCACAGCCTACACACTCACAGCTTACACACTCACAGCCTCCACACTCACAGCCTCCACACTCACAGCTTACACACTCACAGCTTACACACTCACAGCTTACACACTCACAGCTTACACACTCACTCAGGGCTTTGAAATCTCTTCAGAACTTTGATATGTAGATGGAACCGGATGTGGCTGGACTCAGCACAGCTCTCACCCTGTCCACCCTCCCCTTCCTCACCCCCCCCTTCCTCACCCTCCCCTTCCTCACCCACCCTTCACCCTCCCCTTCCTCACCCCCCCTTCCTCACCCTCCCCTTCCTCACCCCCCTTCCTCACCCTCCCCTTCCTCACCCTCCCCTTCCTCACCCACCCTTCACCCTCCCCTTCCTCACCCCCCTTCCTCACCCTCCCCTTCCTCACCCCCCTTCCTCACCCTCCCCTTCCTCACCCCCCTTCCTCACCCTCCCCTTCCTCACCCCCTTCCTCACCCTCCCCTTCCTCATCCCCCCTTCTTCACCCTCCCCTTCCTCACTCCCTTCCTCACTCCCCTTCCTCACCCTCCCCTTCCTCACTCCCCTTCCTCACCCTCCCCTTCCTCATCCCCCCTTCTTCACCCTCCCCTTCCTCACTCCCCTTCCTCACCCCCCTTCCTCACCCCCCTTCCTCACCCCCCCTTCCTCACCCCCCTTCCTCACCCTCCCCTTCCTCACCCACCCTTCACCCTCCCCTTCCTCACCCCCCTTCCTCACCCTCCCCTTCCTCACCCCCCTTCCTCACCCTCCCCTTCCTCACCCCCCTTCCTCACCCTCCCCTTCCTCACCCACCCTTCACCCTCCCCTTCCTCACCCCCCTTCCTCACCCTCCCCTTCCTCACCCCCCTTCCTCACCCTCCCCTTCCTCATCCCCCCTTCTTCACCCTCCCCTTCCTCACTCCCCTTCCTCACTCCCCTTCCTCACCCTCCCCTTCCTCACTCCCCTTCCTCACCCCCCCTTCCTCACCCTCCCCTTCCTCACTCCCCTTCCTCACCCTCCCCTTCCTCACTCCCCTTCCTCACCCCCCCTTCCTCACCCCCCTTCCTCACCCTCCCCTTCCTCACCCACCCTTCACCCTCCCCTTCCTCACCCCCCTTCCTCACCCTCCCCTTCCTCACCCCCCTTCCTCACCCCCCCTTCCTCACCCTCCCCTTCCTCACCCCCCTTCCTCACCCTCCCCTTCCTCACCCTCCCCTTCCTCACCCCCCCTTCCTCACCCTCCCCTTCCTCACCCTCCCCTTCCTCACCCCCCTTCCTCACCCTCCCCTTCCTCACCCTCCCCTTCCTCACCCTCCCCTTCCTCACCCCCTTCCTCACCCTCCCCTTCCTCACCCTCCCCTTCCTCACCCTCCCCTTCCTCACCCTCCCCTTCCTCACCCCCCTTCCTCACCCCCCCTTCCTCACCCTCCCCTTCCTCACCCCCCTTCCTCACCCCCCCTTCCTCGCCCTCCCCTTCCTCATACCCCCCTTCTTCACCCTCCCCTTTCTCTCCATCCCCTCATTTTATTCATCCTTCACCTTCGCTCCCTCATTCCATCTTTCCTCCATGATCTTCCCTTTCCCTCATCCTCCTCACCTCCCCATTCCTCACCTCCCCACACCTTAGTCCCCACCCCTCAGTCCCCACCCCTTACCTCCCCACTCCTCACCCCTCCCCCCTCACCTTCCCTCCCTCAACATCCATCCTCTCCCCCACCTTCCCTCCCTCCACCTCCATTTCCATCCTCTCCCATCCTCTCCCCCTCACCCTCCTTCCCTCCACCTCCATCCTCTCCCCCTCACCCTCCTTCCCTCCACCTCCATCCTCTCCTATCCTCTCCCCCACCTTCCCTCCATACACCTCCATCCTCCCCCCCCACCTTCCCTCCATACACCTCCATCCTCCCCCCTCACCTTCCCTCCATACACCTCCATCCTCTCCCCCTCATTTTCCCTCCCCCTACCTTCTCCCTTCATAACAACATTCCCTGCTAAGACGGAGTCAGGTGGGGAGCAGTGGCAGGATCAGACAGAGCCACATGGATTTATGAAGGGGCCATGCTTGACAAATCTGTTGGAATTCGATGAGGATGTATCGAGTAGATTTGGTAAGGGGGAAACCACTCGATGTAGTATATTTGGCATTTCAAAAAGCATTTCACAAAGTCTTGCAAAAGAGATTATTGTGTAAGATTACAGGACATATGACTGGAGGAGGTGTTTTAGGATGGATAGCAAAGTGGTTGGCAGGCAGGAAACAAGGGGTAAGAATTAATGGGTCCTCCTCAGATTGGCAGGTAGTAATGAATGCGTGCCACAGGGATTGGTGCTGGACCCCAGCTGTTCACAAGATATATTCATGGTTTGGATGAGACAACAAAATATAACATCTCATCGTCTACAGATGATACCAAGTTGGATGGGAGGGTGAACTGTGAGGATACAGAGATTCTTCAGCATGGTCTGGGCAGGCTGAGGGAGTGGGGAAATACATGGCAGATGCAGTGTAATGTGGATCAATGTGAGGCGAGGGTCAGGAAGGCAGATGATGATCTGAATGGGGACAGATTGGGAAAGGGACTGGGGCAATGGCACCTGGGTGTCCTTGTACCCCAGTCTCTGAAAGTCAGCGTGCAGGTACAGCAGGCGGTGAGGAAGGGAAATGGGATGTGGGCCTTCATAGTGAGAGGGTTCGAGTCCAGGAGCAGGGAGGTCTTGCTGCAATTATACAGGGCCTTGGGGAGAGCACACCTGGAGTATTGTGGACAGGTTGGTCGGGTTGTTAAGAAGGCATACGGTGTGTGAGCTTTTGTTGATAGACGGATTGAGTTTCTGAACCACGAGGTCACTCTGCAGCTGTACAAAACTCTGGTGCGGCCGCACTTGGAGTATTGTGTACAGTTCTGGTCACCGCATTCTAGGAAGGATGTGGAAGCTTTGGAAAGGGTGCAGAGGAGATTTACTGGGATGTTGCCTGGTATGGAGGGAAGGTCTTACGAGGAAAGGCTGAGGGACTTGAGGCTGTTTTCGTTAGAGAGAAGAAGGTTGCGAGGTAACTTTAGTGAGACAATTAAGACAATGAGAGGATTAGTTAGGGTAATGGGGAAAAAAACTGGGAATGGAATTGAGAATGATCAGATTAGCTGTGAACTCCAGGGCAGGCTGGATGGGCTCAATGGCCACTCCTGCTCCTATCTCCTATGGTCTTGTAATTATGGTTAATTTTGGTGAAAAAAAAGTTCCACTTGGTTCAGTGGTGTCCTTTAGGGATGGAAATCTGCCAATCTTGAGCTGGTCTGGCCTACACGTGACTCCAGACTCACAGTGATGTGGCTGACTCTGAACTGTCCTCTGGTCAAACACCAGTGTAAAATGTTTGTTTAGTATCTCCCCTGTCTCCTGCAGAAGTACTCGCTGCAGAATTCCCAGTCTCGGACTTACTGCTGTTGCCAGGTTTTTTGTTTGGGTCAGTTAAGAATGGGTGATAAATCCCAGTGACTCCTACATCCCATGCACAAATATTTTGAAAATGCTGCTGTTGGCCTCCAGCAGAGTTACCCTGCCCCTTGTTCCCTGAGACACCAAAACCTCTGTGTGCCAGTGTTAAATACATTCACCGATGAACTGCTCACAACCAACGAGGCGCTGTGAAGCTCTGGAATTCTCCGCACTCCAGCACCGGGAATTGTCGTTGTTGAATACATTAAAGACTGAGCTCAGGAGACTTTTGGAATCAGGGGAGTGGAGGAAGCAACTGATTTTTATCCCTCCATTTCATATCCATGTCTTCAGCTCTCTTGACCCTAAACTCTGGAATTTGCTTCCCAAATATTTCCATCTCTGCAGCTCCCTCCCCTCCGTGTGTGTGAACTGTTCTCTAACTGAGACTTGGCAGTGACCACAGGATCATTCCCAGCTCGTCCTACACAAAGGGTCAGGGAGGTGAATTTCTGTTCGTTACCCCCAGCAACAGCGGCAGCACCTTCATTAACAACAATAAAACCTCCAATAGGCACATTCAACACAGCAAAAGACTCAGCATTTTGTCTGGTGGTTCAGATTCTCACACAGAGTCTCCCACGGAGCCAGACACTCTCTAACCGGCTCTGTACATGTTGTAGAGACAAAGACCCTGGAAACTGGAGCACTCCATCAAACATGGCCTCAACACTTCCCGAGCACGAGGCAAGCTGCAGCAACCAATCAGAGAGGGAGAGAGAGAGAGACATGGTGAGGGGGAAAGGGAGAGGGAGAGAGAGAGAGAGAGAGATAACATGAGGGGAAAGCAGAAGGTGAGACTGAAAGAGGCAAAAGGTTACAGGGAGAGTGCAAGACAGGAAAGGTGAGCAGTAATGGGAAGGAAATAAGGCCAGGAAATGAGCAGATGGAGACAGAGCACGTGTGTGTGTGTGTGTGTGTGTGTGTGTGTGGGGGGGTGGTGTGTGGGGGGGTGGTGTGTGGATGCATGTGTGGGTGTGTGGATGTGTGTGTGTGGGTGGGTGTGTGTGTATGTGTGGGTGTGTGGGGGTGTGTGTGTGTGGGGGGGGGTGTGGTGTATGTTTGGGTGTGTGTGGGTGCATGTGTGTGGATGTGTGTGTGTGGGGGTGTGTGTGTGTGTGGGTGTGTGTGTGTGTGTGTGTGTGTGTGGTGTATGGGGGGTGGTGTGTGGGGGGTGGGTGTGGGTGTGTGTGGGGGGTGTGTGTGTCTGGGGGTGTGTGGGGTGTGTGTGTGTGGGGGGGGGGTGTGGGTGTGTGTGTGAGAAAGAGAGACAGGGGGAAGAGAGAGGGAGAATTCCATCTGCCACTTCTCAGCCCATTGGCCCATCTGGTCCAGATCCTGTTGTAATCTGAGGTAATTCTCTTCGCTGCCCACTACACCTTCAACTTAGGTGTCATCTGCAAACTTACTAACCATAGCTCCTCTGTTCACATCCAAAATGATGAAAAATACAGGATCCAGCACTGATCCTTGTGGCACTCCACTGGTCACAGGCCTCCAGTCTGAAAAACAACCCTCCATCACCACCCTCTGTCTTCTACCTTCTATTCTGCGTGATCTAATCTTGCTAACAGTCTACCACATGGAACCTTGTTGAATGTCTCACAGTCTCCCATTGTCGAACGCCTTACTGAAGTCCATATAAATCACATCTACTGCTCTGCCCTCTTCAATCCTCTTTGTTACTTCCTCAAAAAACTCAATCAAGTTTGTGAGACATGATTTCCCATGCTCAAAGCCATGTTGCCTATCCCTAATCAGTCCTTGCCTTTCCAAATACATGTACATCCTGTCCCTCAGGATTCCCTCCAACAACTTGCCCACCACCGAGGTCAGGCTCACCGGTCTATAGTTCCCTGGCTTGTCCTTACCGCCCTTCTTAAACAGTGGCACCACGTTAGCCAACCTCCAGTCTTTTGGCACCTCACCTGTGACTATCGATGATACAAATATCTCAGCAAGAGGCCCAGCAATCACTTCTCTAGCTTCCCACAGAGTTCTCGGGTACACCTGATCAGGTCCTGGGGATTTATCCACTTTGATGATCCAGCACTTCCTCCTTTGTGATATGGACATTTTTCAAGATGTCACCATCTATTTCCCTATATTCTCTAACTTCTCAATCCTTACCCACAGTAAACACTGATGCAAAATGCTTGTTTAGTTATCTCCCCCACCTCCTGCAGAAATATTCACTGTAGAATTCCCAGTCTCGGATTTGCTGTTGTTGCCAGTTTCTTTTAATAACCTCATATCCATCACGTGGAATGAATACTTTCTCTTCCTGCTCCTGGCCAGCCCGACTCTGTCATATTTCCGCGCTCTCTCTCTCTCTCTCCCCCTCCCTCTCTCTATCTCTCTGAAGCACATGGCCATACCACTGTGACTTTTCAGGTCTCTTCATAATCATCATCAGCCAGGCCTTTTCCTTCAGTCTCCTGACAGTTCACCCTCTCACCCAGTTTCGAGATATCTGCACATTCGGAGATGTTTATGTAACTCTCTCATCTCAATCATTCCTATATATTGTGGATGACCGGGGCCCTGGAACTGATCCCTGCAGTACACTGTTAGTCACTGCCTGTTATTCAGTAAACATTTGAAAAAACTGTCATTCTCAGGGTGAGGGTGTTACTGGCTTGGGCAGCATTTATTGTCCACCCACCCCCTAATTTCCCAGAGGGCACTTTAAGAGTCAACTGCATTGCTGTGGGTCTGGAGTCACGTATAGGCCAGGGATGGTAAAGATGGCAGTGTCCTTCCTTAAGAACATTCTCCCTGTTATTTGTTTCCTGCCTGTCAGCCAGCTTTCTATTCATCTCAGTACTCTGCCCCCCCCAGTCCCATGTACTTTAGTGTCACACACTAGTCTGTTAAGTGGGACTTTGCTGTGAGATTTCCGACAGTCCAAGGTATCCACATCCACTGGCTTCCCCCCGATCAACGTCTTTCAGTTTCATCCTCGAAGGAATTCCTGTTGGTTTGTCAAGGATGATTTCAATTTCGTAAATCCAACCGTGTCTCTCTCTCTCTGTCCAATCCTGTCACTTTCTCAAAATGCTTGGCTGTTAATTCTTTTACGCTGGACTCTAACATCTTGCCGAAAATGTGTTGCTGGTTAAAGCACAGCAGGTCAGGCAGCATCCAAGGAACAGGAAATTCGACGTTTTGGGCATAAGCCCTTCATCAGGAATGAGGAGAGTGTGCCAGGCAGGCTAAGATAAAAGGTAGGGAGGAGGGACTTGGAGGAGGGGCGATGGAGATGTGATAGGTGGAAGGAGGTCAAGGTAAGGGTGATAGGCCGGTGTGGGGTGGGGTCGGAGAGGTCAGGAAGAAGATTGCAGGTTAGGAGGGCGGTGCTGAGTTGAGGGAACCGACTGAGACAGGGTGAGGGGAGGGGAAATGAGGAAACTGGAGAAATCTGAGTTCATTCCTTGTGGTTGGAGGGTTCCCAGGCGGAAGATGAGGCGCTCCTCCTCCAGCCGTCGTGTTGTTATGTTCTGCCGGTGGAGGAGTCCAAGGACCTGCATGTCCTCGGTGGAGTGGGAGGGAGAGTTAAAGTGTTGAGCCACGGGGTGATTGGGTTGGTTGGTTCGGGCGGCCCGGAGGTGTTCTCTGAAGCGTTCTGCAAGTAGGCGGCCCGTCTCCCCAATATAGAGGAGGCCACATCGGGTGCAGCGGATGCAATAGATGATGTGTGTGGAGGTACAGGTGAACTTGTGGCGGATATGGAAGGATCCCTTGGGGCCTTGGAGGGAAGTGAGGGAGGAGGTGTGGGCGCAAGTTTTACATTTCCTGCGGTTGCAGGGGAAGGTGCCGGGAGTGGAGGTTGGGTTGGTGGGGGGTGTGGATCTGACGAGGGAGTCATGGAGGGAGTGGTCTTTGCGGAACGCTGATAGGGGAGGGGAGGGAAATATATCCTTGGTGGTGGGGTCCGTTTGGAGGTGGCGGAAATGACGGCGGATGATACGTTGTATACGGAGGTTGGTGGGGTGGTAGGTGAGAACCAGTGGGGTTCTGTCCTGGTGGCGGTTGGAGGAGCGGGGCTCAAGGGCGGAGGAGCGGGAAGTGGAGGAGATGCGGTGGAGGGCATCGTCGATCACGTCTGGGGGGAATCTGCGGTCCTTGAAGAAGGAGGCCATCTGGGTTGTACGGTACTGGAACTGGTCCTCCTGGGAGCAGATGCGGCGGAGACGAAGGAATTGGGAATGTGGGATGGAGTTTTTACAGGGGGCAGGGTGGGAGGAGGTGTAGTCCAGGTAGCTGTGGGAGTCAGTCGGTTTATAGTAGATGTCTGTGTTGAATCGGTCGCCCGAGATAGAAATGGAAAGGTCTAGGAAGGGGAGGGAGGAGTCTGAGACAGTCCAGGTGAATTTGAGGTCGGGATGGAAGGTGTTAATAAAGTTGATGAACTGCACTCCACTCCAACCTCTCACCCTCAGAACGTGCAGCCCTTCACTCCCTCCGCTCCAACCCCAAACTCACCATCAAACCCGCAGACAAGGGAGGCGCGGTGGTAGTTTGGCGCACTGACCTTTATACCGCTGAGGCCAAACGCCAGCTCGCGGACGCCTCCTCTTATCGCCCCCTTGACCATGACCCCACCTCCCACCACCAAACCATCATCTCCCAGACCATCCATAACCTCATCACCTCAGGGGATCTCCCATCCACCGCCTCCAACCTCAGTCCCACAACCCCGCACCGCCCGTTTCTACCTCCTGCCCAAAATCCACAAACCTGCCTGCCCCGGCCGACCCATTGTCTCAGCCTGCTCCTGCCCCACCAAACTCATCTCCGCATACCTCGACACAGTTCTGTCCCCTTTAGTCCAAGAACTCCCCACCTACGTTCGGGACACCACCCACGCCCTCCACCTCCTCCAGGATTTTCGCTTCCCCGGTCCCCAACGCCTTATCTTCACGATGGACATCCAATCCCTGTACACCTCCATCCCCCATCACGAAGGACTCAAAGCCCTCCGCTTCTTCCTTTCCCGCCGCACCAACCAGTACCCTTCCACTGACACCCTCCTTCGACTGACTGAACTGGTCCTCACCCTGAATAACTTCTCTTTCCAATCCTCCCACTTCCTCCAAACTAAAGGAGTTGCCATGAGCACCCGCATGGGCCCCAGCTATGCCTGTCTCTTCGTAGGATATGTGGAACAGTCCATCTTCCGCAACTACACTGGCACCACCCCCTACCTTTTCCTCCGCTACATCGATGACTGTATCGGCGCTGCCTCGTGCTCCCACGAGGAGGTTGAACAGTTCATCCACTTTACTAACACCTTCCATCCCGACCTGAAATTCACCTGGACTGTCTCAGACTCCTCCCTCCCCTTCCTAGACCTTTCCATTTCTATCTCGGGCGACCGACTCAACACAGACATCTACTATAAACCGACTGATTCCCACAGCTACCTGGACTACACCTCCTCCCACCCTGCCCCCTGTAAAAACTCCATCCCATATTCACAATTCCTTCGTCTCCGCCGCATCTGCTCCCAGGAGGACCAGTTCCAACACCGCACAGCCCAGATGGCCTCCTTCTTCAAGGACCGCAGATTCCCCCCAGACGTGATCGACGATGCCCTCCACCGCATCTCCTCCACTTCCCGCTCCTCCGCCCTTGAGCCCCGCCCCTCCAACCGCCACCAGGACAGGACCCCACTGGTTCTCACCTACCACCCCACCAACCTCCAGATACAGCGTATCATCCGCCGTCATTTCCGCCACCTCCAAACGGACCCCACCACCAAGGATATATTTCCCTCCCCTCCCCTATCAGCATTCCGCAAGGACCACTCCCTTCGTGACTCCCTCGTCAGGTCCACATCCCCCACCAACCCAACCTCCACTCCGGCACCTTCCCCTGCAACCGCAGGAAATGTAAAACCTGCGCCCACACCTCCTCCCTCACTTCCCTCCAAGGCCCCAAGGGATCCTTCCATATCCACCACAAGTTCACTTGTACCTCCACACACATCATCTATTGCATCCGCTGCACCCGATGTGGCCTCCTCTATATTGGGGAGACGGGCTGCTTACTTGCGGAACGCTTCAGGGAACACCTCTGGGACACCCGGACCAACCAACCCAACCACCCCGTGGCTCAACACTTTAACTCTCCCTCCCACTCCACCGAGGACATGCAGGACCTTGGACTCCTCCATCGCCAGAACATAACAACACGACGGTTGGAGGAGGAGCGCCTCATCTTCCACCTGGGAACCCTCCAACCACAAGGGATGAACTCAGATTTCTCCCGTTTCCTCATCTCCCCTCCCCCCACCTTGTCTCAGTCGATTCCCTCAACTCAGCACCGCCCTCCTAACCTGCAATCTTCTTCCTGACCTCTCCAACCCCATCCCACTCCGGCCTATCACCCTCACCTTGACCTCCTACCCCCTATCGCATTTCCATCGCCCCTCCCCCAAGTCCCTCCTCCCTACCTTTTATCTTAGCCTGCTTGGCACACTCTCCTCATTCCTGATGAAGGGCTTATGCCCGAAACGTCGAATTTCCTGTTCCTTGGATGCTGCCTGACCTGCTGCGCTTTTCCAGCAACACATTTTCAGCTCTGATCTCCAGCATCTGCAGACCTCATTTTTTACTCTAACATCTTGCCCACCACCAATATCAGGATGACTGGTCTATAATTCCTGGTTTTCTCTCTCCCTCCTGTTTTAAATAGTGGGGTTACATTAACTATCGTCCAATCCATAGGAACTCTTCCATAGACTGTAGAATCTTAGAAGATAAACACCTATGCGTCCACTATTTCTCGGGTCAGTTCCTGAAGTACTCTGGGATCATTTCCCCTTCCCCCACCTCACCCTAGTTCCAAACTTCCAGCTCAGCACTGTCCCCATGACCTGTCCGGACTTGTCCTACCTGCCTAGCTCCTTTCCCACCTATCCACTCCACCCTCTCCTCCCTGACCTATCACCTTCATCCCCCCCCCCCACTCACCTATTGTACTTTATGCTACTTTCTCCCCACCCCCACCCCCCTCTAGCTTATCTCTCCACACTTCAGGCTCACTGCCTTTATTCCTGATGAAGGGCTTTTGCCCGAAACGTCGATTTCGCTGCTCGTTGGATGCTGCCTGACCTGCTGTGCTCTCCCAGCACCACGGATCCCGAATGTAGAATATCAGGGCCTGGGAGCTTATTAACCTTCAATTCCATCAATTTCCCAACACCATTTCCCTTCTGGTTGTCTGTCATTTGACCGGGGTCCACGTTTGACCGGCTCCAATACTGTACTCAGTTCCAGTGCCTTGTCACTCTGAAGCCATGTCTCCTTCACCCCAAGGATACCAGACGTGGTCACCTCTGACCATGTGGCTCAGTTATCCACCTTCTTGCTGATGAAGCCACGGGACTTGGGCCTGGCTGGGGAACCTTCTTTGACTCGGTCGCATTATTTTGAGCGATGGCCCGATTTGAACTCCCTGTCTGTCACTTCTCACATTTCCTATTCTGATTCTCGTTTCTGCTCTCACTCAGGTTCCCGTTCCCCCTGCCACTTTAGTCAAGCCCACCTTCCCTGCCCCCCTTGGAACCACCCAGTTGGAGCCGGCCCCAGCTCTCCCACCCCCTCCCCCACCCCAGAACTGGTCCCAGGAATCTGAAACCTGACCCCTCACACCATCTCCTCAGCCGTGTAATCATCTAAAATGTCCGGTTATTTCAGATCTGACTGGCATGTGGCACTGGCAGTCATTCTCAGATCACTACCTTAGAGATCTAAGCTTTAACTTATTTCCTAACTCCCGATCAATATCAGGACCTCATCACTTTTCAAAACAAAGTCTTTTGCTTTTTGGGCAACACAGAGATTTAAAATAATTGTTCATTCGGATTTGACCGGCAGAAACCGAATCCCCCACTTGCTGAGGGTTGAAAGTGTAAAAAGTGAGGTCTGCAGATGCTGGAGATCACAGCTGCAAATGTGTTGCTGGTCAAAGCACAGCAGGCCAGGCAGCATCTCAGGAATAGAGAATTCGACGTTTTTTCCTGATGAAGGGCTTATGCTCGAAACGTCGAATTCTCTATTCCTGAGAGGGTTGAAAGTGGCCTGTTAAACCTGCCCTGCTCCTGCAGCTCCAGCTCAGAGCAATGTGTGAGTTCTCACCAGCGAATGTCAGCCGGCAGCCGCTTGTCCTCAAGGTTCATGTGATTTGGGAGCCAACTGGCCCCATCCCAACTCCCAGGGGAAAACTGGGAAATGTTCATTTCATAATGGGACAGCAAGCTCAGAGAAAATAAACACAGCCCTGTCACTGATCCCTTTCAGACTCTGTTTGTTCACTAATACAAAATCAATCTTGGTTTCTGAATGCTACAACACTGTTTTTCAATTGCCATTACGAGCTCTCTCTCTCTCTGAATAAACTCTCTCTCAGTCCCATTCCCCCGGACCCTCTCTCTCTGAATAAACTCTCTCTCAGTCCCATTTCCCTGGACCCTCTCTCTCTGAATAAACTCTCTCTCAGTCCCATTCCCCCGGATCCTCTCTCTCTAAATAAACTCTCTCTCAGTCCCATTTCCCTGGACCCTCTCTCTCTGAATAAACTCTCTCTCAGTCCCATTCCCCCGGACCCTCTCTCTCTCTGAATGAGCTCTCTCTCTCTCAGTCCCATTCCCCCGGACCCTCTCTCTCTCTGAATGAGCTCTCTCTCTCAGTCCCATTCCCCCGGACCCTCTCTCTCTCTGAATGAGCTCTCTCTCTCTCAGTCCCATTCCCCCGGACCCTCTCTCTCTCTGAATGAGCTCTCTCTCTCTCAGTCCCATTCCCCCGGACCCTCTCTCTCTCTGAATGAGCTCTCTCTCTCTCAGTCCCATTCCCCCGGACCCTCTCTCTCTCTGAATGAGCTCTCTCTCTCTCAGTCCCATTCCCCCGGACCCTCTCTCTCTCTGAATGAGCGCTCTCTCAGTCCCATTCCCCCGGACCCTCTCTCTCTCTGAATGAGCTCTCTCTCTCTCAGTCCCATTCCCCCGGACCCTCTCTCTCTCTGAATGAGCTCTCTCTCTCTCAGTCCCATTCCCCCGGACCCTCTCTCTCTCTGAATGAGCTCCCTCTCTCAGTCCCAGGGAAGTGGCATTGGTTAGATTGACTTTTACAGGCAGGCCTGTGTCTCACCAGTATCTGACCGAATGGCAGTTGTAATGGTGAGGGGTTGTGGGGAGATAGACCAGCTGTGGCAGGTGCATCTGTGGTGACACTCTCTCCTTGTGGTCTCAACAGGAAGTGAAATCGATGACCCTTCTCCAAGGAGACAGTCCTCGCTCACCCAGGGTTGTTGGGGTGAGCCCAGGGATGTGGGGAGTGATGCTGGTTGACAGAGCAGACACAGAGTGAAGATCGTACTCACCCACATGCAGACAGCTGTCAGGCTGCGGCCTATCCAGTCAAACACATTGAACAGCAAAAAGCAGCAGATCGGGATGAAGTAAGTTCCTGTGGAGGCAAATGTGCACGTTAGCATCAATCCTGAAACATCCCCCTGCTTCCGAACAAAACCCCAGCCCCCTGGGTCCAGGGGAAGGGGACTGAGAGAGAGTGAGGGTCCAGGGTAACAACACCACACACAGCAATGTGACAGACTGGCACTGCCACACTCTGAAACCTCGGATGCAGAGGAATTTCAGTGAGTACAAGAACATGTTTTTATTCAGTATGTGGCTGCACCGACCAGAGAAGATACAAAACCTGACCTTCTCTGGGGAAGTAAGGCAGGGCAAGGGAGTGAGGTGTCAATTTGGGGCCAGTGACTATTCTAATAGTTTCAAAATACAACATACAGCACTGGAAGAGGCCCTTCAGCCCACAATGTTGTGCCCAACATAATGCCAAATTAAATTACTTCTTTCTGCTAAGCCTTGGTCCATATCCCTCCATTCCTTGCATACTGAAGTGCTTATCTAACAGCCCCTTAAACCGCCCCCCATTGTACCTGCCTCCATCACCACCCCCCTGCAGTGTGTAACACACTCCCACCACTCTCTGTGTCAAACAACCTACCCCCCAGGTCAACTTTGAACTTCTGTTCTCTCACCTTAAATGCACACCTACGGGCAGCACAGTGGTTAGCACTGCTGCCTCACAGCGCCAGAGACCCAGGTTCAAATCCTGCCTCAGACAACTGACTGTGTGGAGTTTGCACGTTCTCCCCGTGTCTGCGTGGGTTTACTCCGAGTGCTCCGGTTTCCTCCCACAGTCCAAAAAATGTGCAGGTTAGGTGAATTGGCCATGCTAAATTGTCCCATAGTGTTAGGTAAGGGGTAAATGTAGGGGAATGTGTCTGGGTGGGTTGCTGTTCGGACGGTCGGTGTGGATTGTTGGGCCGAAGGGCCTGTTTCCACACTGTAAGTAATCTAATCCAATCTAATCTACTAGAATCAGACAATTCAACTCTGGGGAGACATTATGGAAAAGGAGAGGCCTGATCTAAAAGTTACAGTTCGGAATTGGGATACACGGAATGCTGTGTGACGAGAGAAATTGAGGATCTGCTCGAGGGAAAAGGAGGAGCCATACGGCAGGGGAACACAAGGTAATACCATCAGATCATCAGGCACAGGAACAGAAATTAGGCCAGTCAGCCCATCAAGTCTGCTCTGTATTCAATCCCAGCTGATAACTTTCTCAACCCCATTCTGTCACTTTCTCCCTGTAACCCTTGATCCTCATCTATCTCCGTCTGAACACTCTCACTGACCTGGCCCCCACAGCCTCCTGTGGCAGGGAATCCCACAGATTCCCACTCTCTGGCTGAAGAAGTCTCTCCTTATCTCCATTCTAACAGGGTCTTCCCTTTACTCCAAGGCTATGCCCTCAGGTCCTAGTCTCTCCCACCATTGGAAACATCATCCCAACACCCGCTCTGTCCAGGCCAGTCAGTATTCTCTATGTTTCAATTAGATTCCCCCTCATCCTTCTAAGGTCCATTGCGTATAGACCCAGAGTCCTCAAACATTCCTCATATGGTAAGTTTTCCATTCCTGGGAAC
Source organism: Hemiscyllium ocellatum (assembly GCF_020745735.1). Taxonomy (NCBI): domain Eukaryota; kingdom Metazoa; phylum Chordata; class Chondrichthyes; order Orectolobiformes; family Hemiscylliidae; genus Hemiscyllium; species Hemiscyllium ocellatum. Next base: position 2,788,891 of record NC_083403.1, on the reverse strand, counting down.
CATTCTCGTGAACCTCCTCTGAACACACTCCATGGCCAGTCCATCCTCCCTGTGATATGGGGCCCAACACTGCACACAATATACCAAATGTGGTCTGACCGGAGCCTTACAGAGCATCAGAAAATACACCCCTGCTTTTATATTCAAGTCCTCTCACAATAAATACCAACATTGCACTTGCCTTCCTAACTACTGACTCAATCTGCAAGGTTACCGTGAGAGAATCCTGGACTAGAACTCCCAAGTCTCTTTGCACTTCAGCCTTCTGAACTTTCTCTGCATTTAAAAAATAGTCCCTGCTTCTATTCTTCCGACCAAAGTGCATGATCTCACATTTTCCCACATTGTACTCCATCTGCCACTTCTTTTCCCACTCTCCTAAGGTGTTCAAATCCTCCTGCAGCCTCCCCACCTCCTCAATGCTACCTGTCCCTCTCCCTGTCTTTCAATCATCTAGCAAACATAGCCAGAATGCCCCCAGTTCCTTCATCTCAATCGTTAATGTATAAAGTGAAAAGTTGTGGTTCCAACACTGACCCTTGTGGAACACCACTTGGCACCGGCTGCCATTTTGAGAAGGACCCATTTATCCCCACTCACTGCTTTCTGTCAGACAGCCCAGCTTCTCTCCATGCTAGCACCTTGCCTCTGACACCATCAGTGATTATCTTACTCAGTAGTTTCCTGTGCAGTACCTTGTCGAAGACCGTCTCCAACTCCAGGTAGATAACATCCAGTGGCTCTCCTTGGTCTAACCTGCTTGTTAGTTTCTCACAGAATTCCATCAGATTTGTCAGGCATGACCTCCCCCGTGATGAGACCGTGCTGACTCTGCCCTGTTTTATCATGCACGTCCACGTTTTCAGAAATCTCATCCTTCACAATGGATTCCCGGATTTTACCCACATGGACGGGTTGGGCCGAAGGGTCTGTTTCCGTGCTGTGTGTCTCTATGACTTTGAGACTGAGGTGAGGCTAATCGATCTGGAACTTTCCATTCTTGCCTTACTCCCTTTTTATACAGGGGTGTCACGTTTAGGGATTTTCCAATCCTCTGGGACCCTCCATGATCCTTGTAATTCCTGAAAGATCGCCACTAACACCTCCACTATCTCTTCAGCTATCTCCCTGAGAACTCCACCTGCTCCTTACTGTATTTATTTCCACCACTCTCTGGCAGTCTGTTCCAGGCCACAACCACCCTCTGTATAAAAACCTTGCCCCTCACATCTCCTTTCAAGTTTTCCCCCCTCTCACCTTAAATGCAGTTTTAGACATTTTCAACTCTGGGGGAAGGGTTCTGACCAATCTATGCACCTCATAATTTTATCGACTTCTGCCCTCAGCCTCCTTCACTCCACAGAAAACAACCTGAGTTTTTCCAGCCTCTCCTTCTCGGTCACACCCTCTCATCCAGGCAGCAGCCTGGGAAACCTCTTTTGTACCTTCTCCAAACCTCTCAGTGTGGTCTAACCAAAGTCTTACAAAGCTGCAACATACCATCCTGACTCTTGTACTCAGTTCCCCAACCAATAAAGGCAAGTATGCCATACACCAGCTTTACCACCCTATCTACCTGCATGGCACCCGGGTGTCCTTGGAGAGGGAGCACGTGGTGTCCACCTACACCCTGGAGTTGTTCAGGGAGAGGTGGGCGCCGCAGGGAGTGGAGTGCATCATTTCCCCCTCCAACTCCATTTTGATTTCGTCCCTGCCCTCCCCTTCACTGTTTTGATCACACAGCATTGCCCTTTGATGTGAAGGGCACTGCTTGTCACTGGCCACCCGGGTGTTTTCCTATCTTCCTGGTGGTGGAAATTTGAATAAAGATTTGTACACCTTGTGTCTCTCACTGTGTCTCACACCTGCACACACACCCCATGGGTGCTGGGGAAAAATAAGCGCTACCGCAGTTAGGCGGGAGTGGGGGGGTAGAGAGAAAAAAAGAAAAAAAAAGAAAAAAAATCTACCCGCGTGGCCACTTTCAGGGAGCTGGGGACTGCAACCCCAAGATCCTTCTGTACACAATGCTGTTCCGGGTCCTGCTGGATACCTTTCCTAAACATTTGATCTCCCAAAGTGCACCATCTCACACATCCCCGGATTAAACTCCATCTGCCATTTCTCTGCCCATATCTGCAACTGATCTCTATCCCGCTGTATCCTTTGACAACCTTCGACACTATCCACAACTCCCCCCGATCTTTGTATCACCTACAAACTTACCAACCCAGCCATCTACATTTCCATCCAGGTCATTTATACATATCACAAACAGCAGGGGGCCCAGTACTGATCCCTGTGGAATCCCACCAGTCACCGACCCCCCAGCCTGAAAAACACCCTTCCCCCACTCCCCTCTGCCTTCCCAGGGCAAGTCAATTCTGAATTCACACGGGCAAGGTCCCGTGGATCCTGTGAATCTTAATCTCTGGATGAGCTGACCATGAGGGACCTTGTTGAAAGCCTGACTAAAATCCATGGGGGCAACATCCACTGCTCTACCCCCATCGATCACCTTCATCACCTCCTCGAAAGATTCAATCACGTTAGGAATCCATGACCTGCCCCACACAGAGCCATGCCCCACACAGAGCCATGCCCCACACAGAGCCATGCTGACTGGCCCTAACTAGGCCACGCTTGTCCAAATACACCTCAATCCTATCCCTAAGAATTCTCTCCAATAACTTCCCAACCACCGATGTGAGACTCCCTGGTCTATAGTTTCCTGGATTATCCCTATTTCCCTTCTTGAACAGAGGAACAACATTAGTTACTCACTAGTCCTCCGGAGCCCCTCCAGTACGTAGTGAGGATACACAGATCCTGGTCAAGGCCCCAGCAATCTCCCCTCTTGTCTCTCTCAGTAACCCGGAGTAGATACCATCGAGCCCTGGGGAGTTATCCACCTTAACGCTTTTCAAGAGACCCAACACCATGTCTTTCATAATCTCAGAATGCCCTCATCTATTAGCATGCTCCACACAAATCTCACCACCCTCCATATCCTTCCCCTGGGTGAATACTGACACAAAGTACTCACCCACATCCTCTGCCTCCAAGCACTAGTACCCTCCTTTATCCAGGAGTGGTCCTACCTTCTCCCTTGTTATCCTCTTGTTGTTAATGTCTCTGTAGAATACCTTGGGGGTCTCTCTAACCCGACTTACCAAGGTCATCTCATCACCCCTCCTTGCTTTCCTATTTGAGTACTTACCCACTTTTCTTATATTTCCCATGGACTCTGTCTGATTTTAGCTTCTTAAACCTTACAGATGCTTCTTTTACCCTTTTGACTAAATTCCCAACTTCCCTCGTTATCCAAGGATCCCTTGCCTTGCCATCCTTACCTTTCCTCTTTACTGGAACATGCTGTTCCTGAACTCTCCCCAGCAGGTCTTTAAACACCTCCCACATGTCCAAGTGTGGCCTTGCCTGGTCACAGCTCCTCCCAATTAACACTCCCTAGCTCCGGCCTAATACTGGCGGAATTTACCTTCCTCCAATTTAGTCCCTTCCCACAAGGTCCTGACTTATCCGTGTTCATAGCTGTCTAAAAACTGAAGGAGTTGTGATCATTGTTTCCAAGATGCTCTGTCACTGAAAGGTCAGTCACCTGACCAGGTCCATTAGCCAATACAAGGCCCAGTGTGGCCCCTCCTGTAGTTGGACTACACCCGTACGGTTTCAAGTGCTTACTGCAGAGCAGGATATGGAAGCTGGAGGACTTGGGGAAACAGATAGTGATAGCTTGGAAAGTGTCCATATTACAGAGGAGGAAGGTCTGCATGCCTTAAAACACATACAGGTGGATAAATCCACAGCATCTGATCAGATGGGCCTCAGAACTTTGTTGGAAGCTAGGAAAGTGATTGATGGGCCCGTGGTTGAGATATTTGTATCATCTATATACATGAGTGAGGTGCCGGAAGATTTGTGGTTGGCTAACGTGGTGCCACTGTTTAAGAAGGGCGGTAAAGACAAGCCAGGGAACTATAGACCAGTGAGCCTGACCTCGGTGGTGGGCAAGTTGTTGGAGGGAATCCTGAGGGACAGGATGTACATGTATTTGGAAAGGCAAGGACTGATTTGGGATAGTCAACATGGCTTTGTGCGTGGGAAATCATGTCTCACAAACTTGATTGAGTTTTCGGAAGAAGTAACAAAGAGGATTGATGAGGGCAGAGCGGTAGATGTGATCTATATGGACTTCAGTAAGGTCCCCTTTAGTCCCAGAACTCCCCACCTACGTTCGGGACACCACCCACGCCCTCCACCTCCTCCAGGATTTTCGCTTCCCGGTCCCCAACGCCTTATTTTCACTATGGACATCCAGTCCCTGTACACCTCCATCCCCCATCACGAAGGACTCAAAGCCCTCCGCTTCTTCCTTTCCCGCCGCACCAACCAGTACCCTTCCACTGACACCCTCCTTCGACTGACTGAACTGGTCCTCACCCTGAATAACTTCTCTTTTCAATCCTCCCACTTCCTCCAAACTAAAGGAGTAGCCATGGGCACCCGCATGGGCCCCAGCTATGCCTGCCTCTTCGTAGGATATGTGGAACAGTCCATCTTCCGCAACTACACTGGCACCACCCCCCACCTTTTCCTCTGCTACATCGATGACTGTATCGGCGCTGCCTCGTGCTCCCACGAGGAGGTTGAACAGTTCATCAACTTTACTAACACCTTCCATCCCGACCTGAAATTCACCTGGACTGTCTCAGACTCCTCCCTCCCCTTCCTAGACCTTTCCATTTCTATCTCGGGCGACCGACTCAACACAGACATCTACTATAAACCGACTGACTCCCACAGCTACCTGGACTACACCTCCTCCCACCCTGCCCCCTGTAAAAACGCCATCCCATATTCCCAATTCCTTCGTCTCCGCCGCATCTGCTCCCAGGAGGACCAGTTCCAACACCGCACAGCCCAGATGGCCTCCTTCTTCAAGGACCGCAGATTCCCCCCAGACGTGATCGACGATGCCCTCTACCGCATCTCCTCCACTTCCCGCTCCTCCGCCCTTGAGCCCCGCTCCTCCAACCGCCACCAAGACAGAACCCCACTGGTTCTCACCTACCACCCCACCAACCTGCGCATACAACGTATTATCCGCCGTCATTTCCGCCACCTCCAAACGGACCCCACCACCAAGGATATATTTCCCTCCCCTCCCCTATCAGCGTTCCGCAAGGACCACTCCCTTCGTGACTCCCTTGTCAGATCCACACCCCCCACCAACCCAACCTCCACCCCCGGCACCTTCCCCTGCAACCGCAGGAAATGTAAAACTTGCGCCCACACCTCCACACTCACTTCCCTCCAAGGCCCCAAGGGATCCTTCCATATCCGCCACAAGTTCACCTGTACCTCCACACACATCATCTATTGCATCCGCTGCACCCGATGTGGCCTCCTCTATATTGGTGAGACAGGCCGCTTACTTGCGGAACGCTTCAGAGAACACCTCTGGGCCGCCCGAACCAACCAACCCAATCACCCCGTGGCTCAACACTTTAACTCCCCCTCCCACTCCACCGAGGACATGCAGGTCCTTGGACTCCTCCACCGGCAGAACACAACTACACGACGGCTGGAGGAGGAGCGCCTCATCTTCCGCCTGGGAACCCTCCAACCACAAGGTATGAATTCAGATTTCTCCAGCTTCCTCATTTCCCCTCCCCCCACCTTGTCTCAGTCGGTTCCCTCAACTCAGCACCGCCCTCCTAACCTGCAATCCTCTTCCTGACCTCTCCGCCCCCACCCCACTCCGGCCTATCACCCTCACCTTGACCTCCTTCCACCTATCCCACCTCCATCGCCCCTCCCCCTAGTCCCTCCTCCCTACCTTTTATCTTAGCCTGCTTGGCTCTCTCTCTTATTCCTGATGAAGGGCTTATGCTCGAAACGTCGAATTCTCTATTCCTGAGATGCTGCCTAACCTGCTGTGCTTTGACCAGCAACACATTTGCAGCTTCAGTAAGGTGTTTGACAAGGTTCCCCATGGGAGACTGATTAGCAAGGTTAGATCTCATGGAATCCAGGGAGAGTTAGCCATCTTGACAGGTATTGGCTTGAAGGTAGAAGACAGAGGGTGGTGGTGGAGGGATGTTTTTCAGACTGGAGGCCTGTGACCAGTGGAGTGCCACAAGGATCGGTGCTGGGTCCTCTACTTTTCATCATTTTATATAAATGATTTGGAATGTGAACATAGAAGTTTGCAGATGACACCAAAATTGATGGTATAGTGGACACTGAAAATTGTTATTCAGAGTTTAACGAGACTTTGACCAGATGGGCCAATGGGCTGAGGAGTGGCAGATGGAGTTTAATTTAGATAAATGCGAGGTGGTGTATTTTGGGAAAGCAAATCTGGGCAGGATTTAAACACTTAATGTTTAGGTCCTAGGGAGTGTTGCTGAACAAAGAGACCTTGGAGTACAGGTATATCGTTCCTTGAAATTGGAGTCGCAGGTAGATAGGATAGTGAAGAAGGTGTTTGGTATGCTTTCCTTTATTGGTCAGAGTATTGAGTACAGGAGTTGGGAGGTCATGTTGTGGCTGTACAGGACATTGGTTAGGCCACTGTTGGAATATTGCATGCAATTCTGGTCTCCTTCCTATCAGAAGGATGTTGTGAAACTTGACAGGATTCAAGAAAGATATTGCCAGGGTTGGAGGGTGTGAGTTATAGGGAGAGGCTGAACAGGCTGGGGCTGTTTTCCCTGGAGCGTCAAACCTTATAGAGGTTTATAAAATCATGAGAGGAATGAATAATGAGGGTCTTTTCCCCAAGGTAGGAGAGTTCAAAACTAGAGGGTACAGTCGTGAGAGGGGAAAGGTTGAAAAGAACCCTAAGGGGCAACTTTTTTCACACAGAGGGTGGTGTGTGTACGGAATGGAGTGTCAGAGGATGTGGTGGGGACTGGTACAATTACATTATTTAAAAGGGATTTGGATAGGGACATGAATAGGAAGGGTTTGGAGAGATACGGGCCAAATGCTGACAAATTGGGATCAGTTTGGTTTTGACACTTGGCCGATGTGGGTGAGTTGGCCTGATGATTCCATGCTGTGTAGCTCCATGGCCTGACTGTCTGAGTTGTTGTGTAACTGAGCAGTGTATGATCCACCCTGCTGTTTCTCCACTCCCCTCCAATCCAAGGGAATGGGCTAAAGTCCAGTAACACTGCTCTGTAACATCCTGCCATCCCAAAATATTCCAACTACATCATCGTGGAATGTTGAAATAAATCCCAACAATAGGCCTCTGTTGGAATATTGCGTGCAATTCTGGTCTCCTTCCTATTGGAAAGATGTTGTGAAACTTGAAAGGGTTCAGAAAAGATTTACAAGGATGTTGCCGGGGTTGGAGGGTTTGAGTTATAGGGAGAGGCTGAACAGGCTGGGGCTGTTTTCCCTGGAGCGTCGGAGGCTGAGGGGTGACCTTATAGAGGTTTACAAAATTATGAGGGGCATGGATAGGGTAAATAGACAAAGTCTTTTCCCTGGGGTCAGGGAATCCAGAACTAGAGGGCATAGGTTTAGTGTGAGAGGGGGAAACCTTTTCACACAGAGGGTGGTACGTGTATGGAATGAGCTGCCAGAGGATGTGGTGGAGGCTGGTACAACTGCAACATTTAAGAGGTATCTGGATGGGTATGTGAAGGAAGGGTTTGGAGGGATATGGGCCGGGTGCTGGCAGGTGGGACTAGATTGGGTTGGGATATCTGGTCGGTATGGACAGGTTGGACCGAAGGGTCTGTTTCCGTGCTGTACATCTCTATGACTCTATGACTGTAACATACTCTGGCAATGTTGATTGAGAGCTGAGTATTAGCTTGGACAATAGCACCGTGGAACCTTTCATGGCCACACAGAGGCAGCCATGACTTGTGACCTTATATGAAGGAAAACACCTCCAATAGTACAGCCTTGGACTGGACTTAACCCAGAATGTTCTGTCTCAGAGGCAAGAATGTGACCCTCTGACCCCGGGTGTTTTTAGAAAATATGGTCATGGTCACTAGAACAAAGAGAACAAAGAAAATTTACAGCCCAGGAACAGGCCCTTTGGCCCTCCAAGCTTGAGCTGATCCAATCCTGAGCCGATCCAAACCTGCCGCCCAATTCCTAAGCATTAGTATCCCTCTGCTCCCCACCTCCTCATGCATCTGTCCAGAAGCATCTTAAATGAATCTCCCGTGCCTACCTCTCCCACCTCTGCTGGCAACGTGTTCCAGACACCCACCACCCTCTGTGTGAAGTACTTGCTGCGTGTATCCCCCTTAAACTTTCCACCTCTCACCTTGAAAGCGTGACCTCTCGTTATTGAATCCCTCACCCTGAGAAGAAGCTTGTCTCTACCCACCCTGTCTATACCCTTCATGATTTTGTAAACCTCAATCAGGTCTTCCCTCAATCTCCTTTTTTCTAGTGAAAATAAACCTAACGTACTCAACCTCACTTCATAGCTAGCACCTTCCATACCAGGCAACATCCTCGTAAACCTTCTCTGCACCCTCTCCAAAGGGTCCACATCCCTTTGGTAATGTGGCGCCCAGAACTGTACACTGTATTCTAAATGCAGCCGAACCAATGTCTTGTACAATTTTAACATGACCTGCCAGCTCTTATACTCAATACCCTGACCAATGAAGGCAAGCATACCATATGCCTTCTTGACCACTCTATCCACCTGTGCAGCAACCTTCAGGGTACAATGGACCTGCATTCCCAGATCTCTCTGCTCATCAACTTTTCCCAAGGCTCTTCCATTCATTGTATAATTCGCTCTAGAATTAGACTTGCCTAAATGCATCACCTCACATTTGTCTGGATTGAACTCCATCTGCCACGTCTCCGCCCAGCTCTCCAGTCTATCTATATCCTCCTGTATTCTCTGACAGTCCCTTATGCTTTCTGCTACTCCACCAATCTTCGTGTCATCTGCAAACTTGCTGATCATACCAACAGTGCCCTCTTCCAGATCATTTATGATATTACAAACAACAGTGACCCCAACACTGACCCCTGTGGAACACACTGGTCACCGTTCTCCATTTCGAGAAACTCCCTTCAACTCCTACTCTCTGTCTCCTGTTGCTCAGCCAGTTCCTTACCCACCCTAGCTAGAACACCCTGCACACCATGTGACTTCACTTTCTCCATTAGTCTACCATGGGGAACCTTATCAAACACCTTACTAAAGTCCATGTATATGACATCAACAGCCCTTCCTTCATCTATCAACTTGGTCACTTCCTCAAAGAACTCTATTAAGTTGGTAAGGCACGATCTCCCCCGCACAAAACCATGTTGCCTATCACTGATAAGCCCATTCTTTTCCAAATATAAATAGATCCTATCCCTCAGTATCCTCTCCAACAATTTCCCCACCACCGACATCAGGCTCACTGGTCAGTAGTTACCCGGAATATCCCGACTACCCTTCTTGTACAGGGGAACAACATGAGCAACCCTCCCGTACTCCGGCACCTCACCTGTATTTAAGGATGCCTCAAAGATATCCGTCAGGGCCCCAGCTATTTCCTCTCTCGCCTCCCTCAGCAACCTGGGATAGATCCCATCTGTCCCTGGGGATTTGTCCACCTTAATAACCTCTAGCCTACCCAACACATCTTCCCTACTTATGTCAACATAATCCAGAGTAATCAAACCTCTACCTCTACCTCTACCTCTAATCTCAAGATTCATCATGTCCCTCTCCTCAGTGAACACTGATGTAAAGTAATCGTTCAGAATCTCACCCACTCTCTCAGGTTTGGCACACAGCCTTCCTTCATTATCCTTTAGTGGGCCAATCCTTTCTCTAGTTACCCACTTGCTGCTTATAGAAGAATAAAATGCTTTGGGATTCTCCTTAATTCTGCTCACTAAAGCTATCTCATGTCCCCCTTTTAGCTGCTTGATCCCTTGTTTAAGGCTTGTCCTACTCTCCCGATATTCCTCCAGGACCCATTCTGTTCCTAGCTGCCTGGACCTTATGTACGCTTCCCTTTTCCTCTTGGCTAGTTATACAATTTCTCCTGTCATCCACGGTTCACAAATCTTGCCCTTCCTATCCTTTGCCTTCAACGGGACATGCCTATCCTGCACTATCTGTAACCTATCTTTGACCTATCTTTGAAGCCCTCCCACATCTCGAATATCAACTTCCCTTCAAACAGCTGTGTCCAATCCACATTTCCCAGCTCCTGCCTAATTTTGATATAATTGGCCTTGACCCAGTTCCGTACTCTCCCCTCAGGACCACTCTCTTCTTTATCTACGAGTATTCCAAAACTTACAGAATTGTGGTCACTGTTCCCAAAGAAATCCCCCACTGCAACGTCTCCCACCCTGTCCTGGCCCATTCCCCAGTACCAGGACCAATATGGCCCCTTCCCTCGTCGGGCTATTGACGTACTGCTCTAGAAAACTCTCCTGGACGCTTCTTACAAATTCTACCCCATCCAGATCTCTGTCACTAAGTGTATCCCAGTCAATGTTGGGGAAATTAAAATCTCCCATCACCACTGCCCTATTGCCTCTACATCTTTCCATGATCTGTTTCCCTATTTGTTCTTCTCCCTCACCCTCGCTGTTGGGAGGGCTGTAATACAGCCCCAACAATGTAACCGCACCCTTCTTATTTCTCAGCTCCACCCATAATGCCTCACTACCCAAGACCGCCATAGTGTCCTCCTTCAGCACAGCCGTGATACCGTCCCTGACCAGCTCTGCGACTACCCCCCCCCCCTTTTACTTCCCTCCCTGTCCTGTCTGAAGTGTCTATATTCTGGAACATTTAGTTGCCCATCATCATGCCCTTCCTTCAACCAACTCTCTGTGATTGCAATAACATCATACTCCCAGGCACCAATCCAAGCCCTCAGCATGAAGTCTAACATTTCCCATCTCTGCAACATTCCCTGAGTCCTCCTGGCCTCAGCTGAGCTGGAGTTAAACCCTCACCTGTGCCTTTCTTACCTCCAGGCTCAACTGCTCCCTGCGTGTCTCTGTCATTCTCAGATGGAGGAGGTTGGTGAGCTAGAACCAACCACGCCACAGAGTCAGGATGAAATATTTTTCACTGCATTCCCACTTCTAACAGCTCCCCTTCCACTACCTGAATATCCTCTCCCTCAACCATGGTCAGCTTTCAGCCCAGAGCCACTTCCTCCAGGGAAACTGAGGTGTTGTCGGTGGTGGACAATGGGACATTGACACATTCACTGAGTGGGTGAAATGTTGGCAAATGGAGCTCAACGCAGGGAAATGTGAGGTCATCCTGTTGAGACCTAAGCTATTTCCTGCAGTGTGGGAGCCCATGTGGACATACACCACAAAATGCTAGTGAACAAATACAAGAAACATTTGAAAGGCCAAAGGAATTTTGGACTCAACTCAAGAGTACTGAAAGTCAGAGCAAGGGCAGGACGAGTTGTATAAGGTGTTTGTAATGTTCCTGTGTGCCCTGGGGCCCTGGGTTTTCCGGGATTTTACAGCCCACTCATTAGGAATGTACAAAACAGAATGCATGAGCAAGTATATCTCATAAATGTGTTAACAAAGGAGTAGGCCATGAGATTTAATAAGAGGTGATAGGCTGGTTGGGGGAGAGAGAGAGAGAGCGAGAGAGCGAGAGAGAGACTGGATACAAAATTGTCTAAAAGGAGAGGAGAGACTAAAAGAGAGAGAGAGAGAGAGAGAGAGAGAGGCTGGATACAAAATTGTCTAAAAAGAGAGAGAGAGAGAGAGCGCCATTATTAGCAGGGAGAGTTGTTCACCTGGTGTGCAGTATAGAGTTCCTCAGGGAGTGGGATCTTTATGTGGTATATTAATGGGGCAGGAGCCGGATATCCTGGGATTGCAGTCTGGTGAAATAGGCCGACACATGAAAGCTAACAGGGACAAGTGAAGTTCTGCCTCAAAGAACAAACAAGTTGTCTTTTTCTAAAAATGAAAGGCATCATAAATGAAATGGAGCTGGGGATTTGTACCACTGGGACTTGAAGGGGGCTGAATCAGTCAAGATGATTGCTGAAGTGGCATTTGGGATCTTAATCTGACAAAGACCTGAAAGATTAACTCTGTCCATCTCTCGGCAGATGCTGACAGATATAATAAACGCTTTCAGCTGTTGGTCTTTTATTTCAGTTGTCCAAAGTCTGCTTTCCTTGCTTTTCAAGATCCAGGGCTTTATGAATAGAACACCATTCCACAAAGGCTAGACATTATTCTCAATCGTCATGAAATGCTGGTGCAGCCTTGGAGTGCTGGGTTCAGTTCTGGGTTCTGCATATGGATAGATACAAGGACAGAGAGATTTACCAGAATCGTACTGGGGACTAATTTGAAGAGACAAGGGACAGAGAATAGGGCAATGGGACAAGTAGATACCTTCACTAACGAAGGCAGCATGGCCAAGATGGGCCAAGTGATCTCCTGCTAGTCTCCACACGCCTGTGCTTTCATTCCTATTTGGTGATACTGTGTAATACAGGCTCTGTACACTCTGGGGTATATCTTTGAAACACTCTCTGACAGTGTCTCTGACTCTCACCACACCCAGGAACTTACCCCACGTGCCGTCAGCGGAGATGTTAGATTTCACATCGACGGTTACTGCTGGGAATACTCCAATGGTGACAGTAAACACCAAACACACCATCAAGGCCATTGGCCAGATCTAACAGAGACAGAGAGAGAGAGAAGAAGGTTAGTGCTGGGCCCATCACCCAGCAACTCGGAACGTCAATCCGGAAACCCAGGGAGATGGTAACAGATGGATAGAGACAGGAACAGAGAGAAAGGTAGAGAGAGACACAGAGAGAGAGAGAGACTTTAGTACGGTGGCTATCCAAAGGCAGGAATTCTCAACAGGTGTCATCCTGCTGAGTTTGTAAAAACAAAAGACCAGACGATAAAGGAGCAGAATTAGGCCATTTGGCCCATTGAGTCTGTTCCACCATTCCATCATGGCCAATAGGTTTCTCAACCCCAATCACCCACCATCTCCTATAAACCTTGGCCCCTTTTCTAATTAAGGACTGATCTACCTCTGCCTTAAATACCTGCAATATAGTTAATTACAAGTGGTTGCCAAAACGATCTGCATCAACCCACCATGCCCCAACTCAGTCTAAAGGAAACATACTCCAAATCAGATCGAAGGTGTTGCCCCCTCACTCGGGCCCTAGTGTCAGTACCAATGGGAAGCCCCCTCACTCGGGCCCTAGTGTCAGTACCAATGGGAAGCCCCCTCACTTGGGCCCTAGTGTCAGTACCAATGGGAAGCCCCCTCACTCGGGCCCTAGTGTCAGGACCAATGGGAAGCCCCCTCACTTGGGCCCTAGTGTCAGTACCAATGGGAAGCCCCCTCACTCGGGCCCCAGTGTCAGTACCAATGGGAAGCCCCTCACTCGGGCCCTAGTGTCAGTACCAATGGGAAGCCCCCTCACTTGGGCCCTAGTGTCAGGACCAATGGGAAGCCCCCTCACTTGGGCCCTAGTGTCAGTACCAATGGGAAGCCCCCTCACTCGGGCCCCACTGTCAGTACCAATGGGAAGGCCCTTCACTCGGGCCCTAGTGTCAGTACTGATGGGTAGCCTCCTCACTTGGGGTCTAGTATCAGTACCGATGGGTAGCCCCCAAACTCGGGCCCCAGTGTCAGTACCAATGGGAAGGCCCCTCACTCGGACCCTAGAGTCAGTACCAATGGGAAGCCCCCTCACTCGCGCCCTAGTGTCAGTACCGATGGGAAGCCCCGTCACTCGGGCCCTAGTGTCAGTACCAATGCGAACCCCCTCACTCAGGCCCTAGTGTCAGTACCAATGGGAACCCCCTCACTCGGGCCCTAGTGTCAGTACCAATGGGAAGGCCCCTCACTCGGGCACTAGTGTCAGTACCAATTGGAACCCCCTCACTCGGGCCCTAGTGTCAGGACCAATGGGAAGCCCCCTCACTTGGGCCCTAGTGTCAGTACCAATGGGAAGCCCCCTCACTCGGGCCCCAGTGTCAGGACCAATGGGAAGCCCCCTCACTCGGGCCCCAGTGTCAGTACCAATGGGAAGCCCCCTCACTCGGGCCCTAGTGTCTGTACCAATGGGTAGCCCCCTCACTCGGGGCCTAGTGTCAGTACCAATGGGAAGCCCCCTCATTCGGGGCCTAGTGTCAGTACCAATGGGAAGTCCCCTCACTCGGGGCCTAGTGTCAGTACCAGTGGGAAGGTCCCTCACTCGGGCCATAGTGTCTGTACCAATGGGAAGCCCCCTCACCCGGGCCCTAGTGTCAGTACCAATGGGAAGCCCCCTCACTCGGGCCCTGGTGTCAGTACCAATGGGAAGCCCCCTCACTCGGGCCCTAGTGTCAGTACCAATGGGAAGCCCCCTCACTCGGGCCCTAGTGTCAATACCAATGGAAAGCCCCCTCACTCGGGCCCTAGTGTCAGTACCGATGGGTAGTCCCCTCACTCGGGCCCTAGTGTCAATACCAATGGAAAGCCCCCTCACTCGGGCCCTAGTGTCAGTACCGATGGGTAGCCCCCTCACTCGGGCCTTAGTGTCAGTACCAATAGGAAGCCCCCTCACTCGGGCCCTAGAGTCAGTACCGATGGGTAGCCCCATCACTTGGGGCCTAGTGTCAGTACCAATGGGAAGGCCCCTCACTCGGGCCCTCGTGTCAGTACCAGTGGGAAGCCCCCTCACTCGGGCCCTAGAGTCAGTACCGATGGGAAGCCCCCTCACTCGGGCCCTAGTGGAAGTACCAATGGGAAGCCCCCTCACTCAGGCCCTAGTGGCAGTACCAATAGGAAGCCCCCTCACTCGGGCCCTAGTGGAAGTACCAATGGGAAGCCCCCTCACTCGGGCCCTAGTGTCAGTACCAATGGGTAGCCCCCTCACTCGGGCCCTAGTGTCAGTACCAATGGGAAGCCCCCTCACTCAGGCCCTAGTGTCAGTACCAATAGGAAGCCCCCTCACTCGGGCCCTAGTGTCAGTACCGATGGGAAGCCCCCTCACTCGTGCCCTAGTGTCAGTACTGATGGGTAGCTCCCTCACTTAGGGTCTAGTATCAGTACCAAGGGGAAGGTCCCTCACTCGGGCACTAGTGTCTGTACCAATGATAAGCCCCCTCACTCGGGGCCTAGTGTCGGTACCAATGGGAAGCCCCTTCACTCGGGCCCTAGTGTCAGTACCAATGGGAAGCCCCCTCACCCGGGCCCTAGTGTCAGTACCAATGGGAAGCCCCCTCACCCGGGCCCTAGTGTCAGTACCAATGAGAAGCCCCCTCACTCGGGCCCTAGTGTCAGTATCAATGGGAAGCCCCCTCACTCGGGCCCTAGTGTCAGTACCAATGGGAAGCACCCTCACCCGGGCCCTAGTGTCAGTACCAATGGGAAGCCCCCTCACCCGGGCCCTAGTGTCAGTACCAATGAGAAGCCCCCTCACTCGGGCCCTAGTGTCAGTATCAATGGGAAGCCCCCTCACTCGGGCCCTAGTGTCAGTACCAATGGGAAGCCCCCTCACTTGGGCTCTCGTGTCAGTACCAATGGGAAGCCCCCTCACTTGGGGCCTAGTGTCAGTACCGATGGGAAGCCCCCTCACTCGGTCCCTAGTGTCAGTACCAATGGGAAGCCCCTTCACTCAGGCCCTAGTGTCATAACAATGGGAAGCACCCTCACTTGGGCCCTAGAGTCAGTACCAATGGGTAGCCCCCTCACTCGGGCCCTCGTGTCAATCCCCAAGGGAAGCCCCCTCACTCGGGCCCTAGTGTCAGTACCAATGGGAAGCACCCTCACTCAGGCCCTAGTGTCATACCAATGGGAAGCCCCCTCACTTGGGCTCTCGTGTCAGTACCAATGGGAAGCCCCCTCACTCGGGCCCTAGTGTCAGTACCAATGGGTAGCCCCCTCACTCGGGCACTAGTGTCAGTACCAATGGGAAGCCCCCTCACTCGAGCCCTAGTGTCAGTACCAATGGGTAGCCCCCTCACTCGGGCACTAGTGTCTGTACCAATGGGAAGTCCCCTCACTCGGGCCCTAGAGTCAGTACCAATGGGTAGCCCCCTCACTCGGGCCCCAGTGTCAGTACCAATGGCAAGGCCCCTCACTCGGGCCCTAGTGTCAGTACCAATGGGAAGCCTCCTCACACGGGCCCTAGTGTCAGTACCAATGAGAAGCCCCCTCACTCGGGCCCTAGTGTCAGTATCAATGGGAAGCCCCCTCACTCGGGCCCTAGTGTCAGTACCAATGGGAAGCCCCCTCACTTGGGCTCTCGTGTCAGTACCAATGGGAAGCCCCCTCACTTGGGGCCTAGTGTCAGTACCGATGGGAAGCCCCCTCACTCGGTCCCTAGTGTCAGTACCAATGGGAACCCCCTTCACTCAGGCCCTAGTGTCATAACAATGGGAAGCACCCTCACTCGGGCCCTAGAGTCAGTACCAATGGGTAGCCCCCTCACTCGGGCCCTCGTGTCAATCCTCAAGGGAAGCCCCTTCACTCAGGCCCTAGTGTCAGTACCAATGGGAAGCCCCCTCACTTGGGCTCTCGTGTCAGTACCAATGGGAAGCCCCCTCACTTGGGGCCTAGTGTCAGTACCGATGGGAAGCCCCCTCACTCGGTCCCTAGTGTCAGTACCAATGGGAAGCCCCTTCACTCAGGCCCTAGTGTCATAACAATGGGAAGCACCCTCACTCGGGCCCTAGAGTCAGTACCAATGGGTAGCCCCCTCACTCGGGCCCTCGTGTCAATCCCCAAGGGAAGCCCCCTCACTCGGGCCCTAGTGTCAGTAACAATGGGAAGCACCCTCACTCAGGCCCTAGTGTCATACCAATGGGAAGCCCCCTCACTTGGGCTCTCGTGTCAGTACCAATGGGAAGCCCCCTCATTTGGTGCCTAGTGTCAGTACCAATGGGAAGCCCCCTCACTCGGGCCCTAGTGTCAGTACCAATGGGTAGCCCCCTCACTCGGGCACTAGTGTCAGTACCAATGGGAAGCCCCCTCACTCGGGCCCTAGTGTCAGTACCAATGGGTAGCCCCCTCACTCGGGCACTAGTGTCTGTACCAATGGGAAGCCCCCTCACTCGGGCCCTAGTGTCAGTACCAATGGGAAGCCTCCTCACACGGGCCCTAGTGTCAGTACCAATGGTAAGCCCCCTCACTCGGGCCCAGGTGTTAGTGCCAATGGGAAGCCCCCTCACTCGGGCCCTAGTGTCAGTACCAATGGGAAGTCCCCTCACTCGGGCCCCAGTGTCAGTACCAATGGGAAGCCTCCTCACACGGGCCCTAGTGTCAGTACCAATGGGAAGCCCCCTCACTCGGGCCCAGGTGTTAGTGCCAATGGGAAGCCCCCTCACTTGGGCCCTAGTGTCAGTACCAATGGGAAGTCCCCTCACTCGGGCCCCAGTGTCAGTACCAATGGGAAGCCCCTTCACTCGGGCCCTAGTGTCAGTACCAATGGGAAGCCCCTTCACTCGGGCCCTAGTGTGAATCCCCAAGGGAAGGCCCCTCACTCGGGCCCTAGTGTCGGTACCAATGGAAAGCCCCCACACTCAGGCCCTAGTGTCAGTACCAATGGGAAGCCCCCTCACTTGGGCTCTCGTGTCAGTACCAATGGGAAGGCCCCTCACTCGGGGCCTAGTGTCAGTACCAATGGGAAGGCCCCTCACTCGGGCCCTAGTGTCAGTACCATTGGGAATGCCCCTCACTCGGGGCCTAGTGTCAGTACAAGTGGGCGGCACGGTGGCATAGTGGGCGGCACGGTGGCACAGTGGTTAGCCCTGCTGCCTCACAGCGCCTGTAGACCCGGGTTCAATTCCCGACTCAGGCGACTGACTGTGTGGAGTTTGCACGTTCTCCCCGTGTCTGCGTGGGTTTCCTCCGGGTGCTCCGGTTTCCTCCCACAGTCCAAAGATGTGTGGGTCAGGTGAATTGGCCAAGCTAAATTGCCCGTAGTGTTAGGTAAGGGGTAAATGTAGGGGTATGGGTGGGTTGCGCTTCGGCGGGTCGGTGTGGACTTGTTGGGCCGAAGGGCCTGTTTCCACATTGTAAGTCTAATCTAATCTAAAAAAATCTTGGGGCCTAGTGTCAGTACCAATGGGAAGGCCCCTCACTCGGGGCCTAGTGTCAGTACCAATGGGAAGGCCCCTCACTCGGGCCCTAGTGTCAGTACCAATGGGAAGCCCCCTCACACGGGCCCTAGTGTCAGTACCAATGGGAAGCCCCTTCACTCAGGCCCTAGTGTCATAACAATGGGAAGCACCCTCACTCGGGCCCTAGAGTCAGTACCAATGGGTAGCCCCCTCACTCGGGCCCTCGTGTCAATCCTCAAGGGAAGCCCCTTCACTCAGGCCCTAGTGTCAGTACCAATGGGAAGCCCCCTCACTTGGGCTCTCGTGTCAGTACCAATGGGAAGCCCCCTCACTTGGGGCCTAGTGTCAGTACCGATGGGAAGCCCCCTCACTCGGTCCCTAGTGTCAGTACCAATGGGAAGCCCCTTCACTCAGGCCCTAGTGTCATAACAATGGGAAGCACCCTCACTCGGGCCCTAGAGTCAGTACCAATAGGTAGCCCCCTCACTCGGGCCCTCGTGTCAATCCCCAAGGGAAGCCCCCTCACTCGGGCCCTAGTGTCAGTAACAATGGGAAGCACCCTCACTCAGGCCCTAGTGTCATACCAATGGGAAGCCCCCTCACTTGGGCTCTTGTGTCAGTACCAATGGGAAGCCCCCTCATTTGGTGCCTAGTGTCAGTACCAATGGGAAGCCCCCTCACTCGGGCCCTAGTGTCAGTACCAATGGGTAGCCCCCTCACTCGGGCACTAGTGTCAGTACCAATGGGAAGTCCCCTCACTCGGGGCCTAGTGTCTGTACCAATGGCAAGGCCCCTCACTCGGGCCCTAGAGTCAGTACCAATGGGAAGGCGCCTCACTCGGGCCCTAGTGTCAGTACCAATGGGAAGCCTCCTCACACGGGCCCTAGTGTCAGTCCCAATGGGAAGGCCCCTCACACGGGCCCTAGTGTCAGTACCAATGGGAAGCCCCATCACTCGGGCCCTAGTGTGAATCCCCAAGGGAAGGCCCCTCACTCGGGCCGTAGTGTCGGTACCAATGGAAAGCCCCCACACTCAGGCCCTAGTGTCAGTACCAATGGGAAGGCCCCTAACTCGGGGCCTAGTGTCAGTACCAATGGGAAGGCCCCTCACTCGGGCCCTAGTGTCAGTACCAATGGGAAGGCCCCTCACTCGGGCCCTAGTGTCAGTACCAATGGGAAGGCCCCTCACTCGGGGCCTAGTGTCAGTACAAATGGGAAGCCCCCTAACTCGGGCCCTAGTGTCAGTACCAATGGGAAGGCCCCTCACTCGGGGCCTAGTGTCAGTACCAATGGGAAGCCTCCTCACCCGTGTCCTAGTGTCAGTACGAATGCGAAGCCCCCTCACTCGGGCCCCAGTGTCAGTACCAATGGGAAGCCCCCTCACTCGGGCACTAGTGTCAGTACCAATGGGAAGTCCCCTCACTCGGGGCCTAGTGTCTGTACCAATGGCAAGGCCCCTCACTCGGGCCCTAGAGTCAGTACCAATGGGAAGGCGCCTCACTCGGGCCCTAGTGTCAGTACCAATGGGAAGCCTCCTCACACGGGCCCTAGTGTCAGTCCCAATGGGAAGGCCCCTCACACGGGCCCTAGTGTCAGTACCAATGGGAAGCCCCTTCACTCGGGCCCTAGTGTGAATCCCCAAGGGAAGGCCCCTCACTCGGGCCGTAGTGTCGGTACCAATGGAAAGCCCCCACACTCAGGCCCTAGTGTCAGTACCAATGGGAAGGCCCCTAACTCGGGGCCTAGTGTCAGTACCAATGGGAAGGCCCCTCACTCGGGCCCTAGTGTCAGTACCAATGGGAAGGCCCCTCACTCGGGCCCTAGTGTCAGTACCAATGGGAAGGCCCCTCACTCGGGGCCTAGTGTCAGTACAAATGGGAAGCCCCCTAACTCGGGCCCTAGTGTCAGTACCAATGGGAAGGCCCCTCACTCGGGGCCTAGTGTCAGTACCAATGGGAAGCCTCCTCACCCGTGTCCTAGTGTCAGTACGAATGCGAAGCCCCCTCACTCGGGCCCCAGTGTCAGTACCAATGGGAAGCCCTCTCACTTGGGCCCTAGTGTCAGTACCAATGGGAAGCCCTCTCACTCGGGCCCTAGTGTCAGTACCAATGGGAAGTCCCCTCACTCGGGCCCCAGTGTCAGTACCAATGGGAAGCCTCCTCACACGGGCCCTAGTGTCAGTACCAATGGGAAGCCCCCTCACTCGGGCCCAGGTGTTAGTGCCAATGGGAAGCCCCCTCACTTGGGCCCTAGTGTCAGTACCAATGGGAAGTCCCCTCACTCGGGCCCCAGTGTCAGTACCAATGGGAAGCCCCTTCACTCGGGCCCTAGTGTCAGTACCAATGGGAAGCCCCTTCACTCGGGCCCTAGTGTGAATCCCCAAGGGAAGGCCCCTCACTCGGGCCCTAGTGTCGGTACCAATGGAAAGCCCCCACACTCAGGCCCTAGTGTCAGTACCAATGGGAAGCCCCCTCACTTGGGCTCTCGTGTCAGTACCAATGGGAAGGCCCCTCACTCGGGGCCTAGTGTCAGTACCAATGGGAAGGCCCCTCACTCGGGCCCTAGTGTCAGTACCAATGGGAAGGCCCCTCACTCGGGGCCTAGTGTCAGTACAAGTGGGCGGCACGGTGGCATAGTGGGCGGCACGGTGGCACAGTGGTTAGCACTGCTGCCTCACAGCGCCTGTAGACCCGGGTTCAATTCCCGACTCAGGCGACTGACTGTGTGGAGTTTGCACGTTCTCCCCGTGTCTGCGTGGGTTTCCTCCGGGTGCTCCGGTTTCCTCCCACAGTCCAAAGATGTGTGGGTCAGGTGAATTGGCCAAGCTAAATTGCCCGTAGTGTTAGGTAAGGGGTAAATGTAGGGGTATGGGTGGGTTGCGCTTCGGCGGGTCGGTGTGGACTTGTTGGGCCGAAGGGCCTGTTTCCACACTGTAAGTCTAATCTAATCTAAAAAAAACTCGGGGCCTAGTGTCAGTACCAATGGGAAGGCCCCTCACTCGGGCCCTAGTGTCAGTACCAATGGGAAGGCCCCTCACTCGGGCCCTAGTGTCAGTACCAATGGGAAGCCTCCTCACACGGGCCCTAGTGTCAGTACCAATGGGAAGCCCCCTCACTCGGGCCCAGGTGTTAGTGCCAATGGGAAGCCCCCTCACTCGGGCCCTAGTGTCAGTACCAATGGGAAGCCCCTTCACTCGGGCCCTAGCGTCAGTACCAATGGGAAGCCCCTTCACTCGGGCCCTAGTGTGAATCCCCAAGGGAAGGCCCCTCACTCGGGCCCTAGTGTCGGTACCAATGGAAAGCCCCCACACTCAGGCCCTAGTGTCAGTACCAATGGGAAGGCCCCTAACTCGGGGCCTAGTGTCAGTACCAATGGGAAGGCCCCTCACTCGGGGCCTAGTGTCAGTACCAATGGGAAGGCCCCTCACTCGGGCCCTAGTGTCAGTACCAATGGGAAGGCCCCTCACTCGGGGCCTAGTGTCAGTACAAATGGGAAGCCCCCTAACTCGGGCCCTAGTGTCAGTACCAATGGGAAGGCCCCTCACTCGGGGCCTAGTGTCAGTACCAATGGGAAGCCCCCTCACCCGTGTCCTAGTGTCAGTACGAATGCGAAGCCCCCTCACTCGGGCCCCAGTGTCAGTACCAATGGGAAGCCCTCTCACTTGGGCCCTAGTGTCAGTACCAATGGGAAGACCTCTCACTCGGGCCCTAGTGTCAGTACCAATGGGAAGCCCCCTCACTCGGGCCCTAGTGTCAGCACCGATGGGAAGGCCCCTCACTCGGGCCCTAGTGTCAGTACCGATGGGTAGCCCCCTCACTCGGGCACCAGTGTCAGTACCGATGGGTAGCCCCCTCATTCGGGCCCTAGTGTCAGTACCAATGGGAAGCCCCCTCACTTGGGCACTAGTGTCAGTACCAATGGAAAGCCCCCACACTCAGGCCCTAGTGTCAGTACCAATGGGAAGGCCCCTCAATCGGGCCCTAGTGTCAGTACCAATGGGAAGGCCCCTCACTCGGGGCCTAGTGTCAGTACAAATGGGAAGCCCCCTAACTCGGGCCCTAGTGTCAGTACCAATGGGAAGGCCCCTCACTCGGGGCCTAGTGTCAGTACCAATGGGAAGCCTCCTCACCCGTGTCCTAGTGTCAGTACGAATGCGAAGCCCCCTCACTCGGGCCCCAGTGTCAGTACCAATGGGAAGCCCTCTCACTTGGGCCCTAGTGTCAGTACCAATGGGAAGCCCTCTCACTCGGGCCCTAGTGTCAGTACCAATGGGAAGCCGCCTCACTCGGGCCCTAGTGTCAGCACCGATGGGTAGCCCCCTCACTCGGGTCCTAGTGTCAGTACCAATGGGAAGCCCCCTCACTTGGGCACTAGTGTCAGTACCAATGGGAAGGCCCCTCACTCGGGCACTAGTGTCAGTACCAATGGAAAGCCCCCACACTCAGGCCCTAGTGTCAGTACCAATGGGAAGGCCCCTCACTCGGGGCCTAGTGTCAGTACCAATGGGAAGCCCCCTAACTCGGGCCCTAGTGTCAGTACCAAATGAAGGCCCCTCACTTGGGGCCTAGTGTCAGTACCAATGGGAAGCCCCCTCACTTGGGCTCTCGTGTCAGTACCAATGGGAAGCCCCCTCACTTCGGGCCTAGTGTCAGTACCGATGGGAAGCCCCTTCACTCAGGCCCTAGTGTCATAACAATGGGAAGCACCCTCACTCGGGCCCTAGAGTCAGTACCAATAGGTAGCCCCCTCACTCGGGCCCTCGTGTCAATCCCCAAGGGAAGCCCCCTCACTCGGGCCCTAGTGTCAGTAACAATGGGAAGCACCCTCACTCAGGCCCTAGTGTCATACCAATGGGAAGCCCCCTCACTTGGGCTCTTGTGTCAGTACCAATGGGAAGCCCCCTCATTTGGTGCCTAGTGTCAGTACCAATGGGAAGCCCCCTCACTCGGGCCCTAGTGTCAGTACCAATGGGTAGCCCCCTCACTCGGGCACTAGTGTCAGTACCAATGGGAAGTCCCCTCACTCGGGGCCTAGTGTCTGTACCAATGGCAAGGCCCCTCACTCGGGCCCTAGAGTCAGTACCAATGGGAAGGCGCCTCACTCGGGCCCTAGTGTCAGTACCAATGGGAAGCCTCCTCACACGGGCCCTAGTGTCAGTCCCAATGGGAAGGCCCCTCACACGGGCCCTAGTGTCAGTACCAATGGGAAGCCCCTTCACTCGGGCCCTAGTGTGAATCCCCAAGGGAAGGCCCCTCACTCGGGCCGTAGTGTCGGTACCAATGGAAAGCCCCCACACTCAGGCCCTAGTGTCAGTACCAATGGGAAGGCCCCTAACTCGGGGCCTAGTGTCAGTACCAATGGGAAGGCCCCTCACTCGGGCCCTAGTGTCAGTACCAATGGGAAGGCCCCTCACTCGGGCCCTAGTGTCAGTACCAATGGGAAGGCCCCTCACTCGGGGCCTAGTGTCAGTACAAATGGGAAGCCCCCTAACTCGGGCCCTAGTGTCAGTACCAATGGGAAGGCCCCTCACTCGGGGCCTAGTGTCAGTACCAATGGGAAGCCTCCTCACCCGTGTCCTAGTGTCAGTACGAATGCGAAGCCCCCTCACTCGGGCCCCAGTGTCAGTACCAATGGGAAGCCCTCTCACTTGGGCCCTAGTGTCAGTACCAATGGGAAGCCCTCTCACTCGGGCCCTAGTGTCAGTACCAATGGGAAGTCCCCTCACTCGGGCCCCAGTGTCAGTACCAATGGGAAGCCTCCTCACACGGGCCCTAGTGTCAGTACCAATGGGAAGCCCCCTCACTCGGGCCCAGGTGTTAGTGCCAATGGGAAGCCCCCTCACTTGGGCCCTAGTGTCAGTACCAATGGGAAGTCCCCTCACTCGGGCCCCAGTGTCAGTACCAATGGGAAGCCCCTTCACTCGGGCCCTAGTGTCAGTACCAATGGGAAGCCCCTTCACTCGGGCCCTAGTGTGAATCCCCAAGGGAAGGCCCCTCACTCGGGCCCTAGTGTCGGTACCAATGGAAAGCCCCCACACTCAGGCCCTAGTGTCAGTACCAATGGGAAGCCCCCTCACTTGGGCTCTCGTGTCAGTACCAATGGGAAGGCCCCTCACTCGGGGCCTAGTGTCAGTACCAATGGGAAGGCCCCTCACTCGGGCCCTAGTGTCAGTACCAATGGGAAGGCCCCTCACTCGGGGCCTAGTGTCAGTACAAGTGGGCGGCACGGTGGCATAGTGGGCGGCACGGTGGCACAGTGGTTAGCACTGCTGCCTCACAGCGCCTGTAGACCCGGGTTCAATTCCCGACTCAGGCGACTGACTGTGTGGAGTTTGCACGTTCTCCCCCGTGTCTGCGTGGGTTTCCTCCGGGTGCTCCGGTTTCCTCCCACAGTCCAAAGATGTGTGGGTCAGGTGAATTGGCCAAGCTAAATTGCCCGTAGTGTTAGGTAAGGGGTAAATGTAGGGGTATGGGTGGGTTGCGCTTCGGCGGGTCGGTGTGGACTTGTTGGGCCGAAGGGCCTGTTTCCACACTGTAAGTCTAATCTAATCTAAAAAAAACTCGGGGCCTAGTGTCAGTACCAATGGGAAGGCCCCTCACTCGGGCCCTAGTGTCAGTACCAATGGGAAGGCCCCTCACTCGGGCCCTAGTGTCAGTACCAATGGGAAGCCTCCTCACACGGGCCCTAGTGTCAGTACCAATGGGAAGCCCCCTCACTCGGGCCCAGGTGTTAGTGCCAATGGGAAGCCCCCTCACTCGGGCCCTAGTGTCAGTACCAATGGGAAGCCCCTTCACTCGGGCCCTAGCGTCAGTACCAATGGGAAGCCCCTTCACTCGGGCCCTAGTGTGAATCCCCAAGGGAAGGCCCCTCACTCGGGCCCTAGTGTCGGTACCAATGGAAAGCCCCCACACTCAGGCCCTAGTGTCAGTACCAATGGGAAGGCCCCTAACTCGGGGCCTAGTGTCAGTACCAATGGGAAGGCCCCTCACTCGGGGCCTAGTGTCAGTACCAATGGGAAGGCCCCTCACTCGGGCCCTAGTGTCAGTACCAATGGGAAGGCCCCTCACTCGGGGCCTAGTGTCAGTACAAATGGGAAGCCCCCTAACTCGGGCCCTAGTGTCAGTACCAATGGGAAGGCCCCTCACTCGGGGCCTAGTGTCAGTACCAATGGGAAGCCCCCTCACCCGTGTCCTAGTGTCAGTACGAATGCGAAGCCCCCTCACTCGGGCCCCAGTGTCAGTACCAATGGGAAGCCCTCTCACTTGGGCCCTAGTGTCAGTACCAATGGGAAGACCTCTCACTCGGGCCCTAGTGTCAGTACCAATGGGAAGCCCCCTCACTCGGGCCCTAGTGTCAGCACCGATGGGAAGGCCCCTCACTCGGGCCCTAGTGTCAGTACCGATGGGTAGCCCCCTCACTCGGGCACCAGTGTCAGTACCGATGGGTAGCCCCCTCATTCGGGCCCTAGTGTCAGTACCAATGGGAAGCCCCCTCACTTGGGCACTAGTGTCAGTACCAATGGAAAGCCCCCACACTCAGGCCCTAGTGTCAGTACCAATGGGAAGGCCCCTCACTCGGGGCCTAGTGTCAGTACCAATGGGAAGGCCCCTCAATCGGGCCCTAGTGTCAGTACCAATGGGAAGGCCCCTCACTCGGGGCCTAGTGTCAGTACAAATGGGAAGCCCCCTAACTCGGGCCCTAGTGTCAGTACCAATGGGAAGGCCCCTCACTCGGGGCCTAGTGTCAGTACCAATGGGAAGCCTCCTCACCCGTGTCCTAGTGTCAGTACGAATGCGAAGCCCCCTCACTCGGGCCCCAGTGTCAGTACCAATGGGAAGCCCTCTCACTTGGGCCCTAGTGTCAGTACCAATGGGAAGCCCTCTCACTCGGGCCCTAGTGTCAGTACCAATGGGAAGCCCCCTCACTCGGGCCCTAGTGTCAGCACCGATGGGTAGCCCCCTCACTCGGGTCCTAGTGTCAGTACCAATGGGAAGCCCCCTCACTTGGGCACTAGTGTCAGTACCAATGGGAAGGCCCCTCACTCGGGCACTAGTGTCAGTACCAATGGAAAGCCCCCACACTCAGGCCCTAGTGTCAGTACCAATGGGAAGGCCCCTCACTCGGGGCCTAGTGTCAGTACCAATGGGAAGCCCCCTAACTCGGGCCCTAGTGTCAGTACCAATGGGAAGGCCCCTCACTTGGGGCCTAGTGTCAGTACCAATGGGAAGCCCCCTCACTCGGGCCCTAGTGTCAGTATCAATGGGAAGCCCCCTCACTCGGGCCCTAGTGTCAGTACCAATGGGAAGCCCCCTCACTTGGGCTCTCGTGTCAGTACCAATGGGAAGCCCCCTCACTTCGGGCCTAGTGTCAGTACCGATGGGAAGCCCCCTCACTCGGTCCTTAGTGTCAGTACCAATGGGAAGCCCCTTCACTCAGGCCCTAGTGTCATAACAATGGGAAGCACCCTCACTCGGGCCCTAGAGTCAGTACCAATGGGTAGCCCCCTCACTCGGGCCCTCGTGTCAATCCTCAAGGGAAGCCCCTTCACTCAGGCCCTAGTGTCAGTACCAATGGGAAGCCCCCTCACTTGGGCTCTCGTGTCAGTACCAATGGGAAGCCCCCTCACTTGGGGCCTAGTGTCAGTACCGATGGGAAGCCCCCTCACTCGGTCCCTAGTGTCAGTACCAATGGGAAGCCCCTTCACTCAGGCCCTAGTGTCATAACAATGGGAAGCACCCTCACTCGGGCCCTAGAGTCAGTACCAATAGGTAGCCCCCTCACTCGGGCCCTCGTGTCAATCCCCAAGGGAAGCCCCCTCACTCGGGCCCTAGTGTCAGTAACAATGGGAAGCACCCTCACTCAGGCCCTAGTGTCATACCAATGGGAAGCCCCCTCACTTGGGCTCTTGTGTCAGTACCAATGGGAAGCCCCCTCATTTGGTGCCTAGTGTCAGTACCAATGGGAAGCCCCCTCACTCGGGCCCTAGTGTCAGTACCAATGGGTAGCCCCCTCACTCGGGCACTAGTGTCAGTACCAATGGGAAGTCCCCTCACTCGGGGCCTAGTGTCTGTACCAATGGCAAGGCCCCTCACTCGGGCCCTAGAGTCAGTACCAATGGGAAGGCGCCTCACTCGGGCCCTAGTGTCAGTACCAATGGGAAGCCTCCTCACTCGGGCCCTAGTGTGAATCCCCAAGGGAAGGCCCCTCACTCGGGCCGTAGTGTCGGTACCAATGGAAAGCCCCCACACTCAGGCCCTAGTGTCAGTACCAATGGGAAGGCCCCTAACTCGGGGCCTAGTGTCAGTACCAATGGGAAGGCCCCTCACTCGGGCCCTAGTGTCAGTACCAATGGGAAGGCCCCTCACTCGGGCCCTAGTGTCAGTACCAATGGGAAGGCCCCTCACTCGGGGCCTAGTGTCAGTACCAATGGGAAGCCTCCTCACCCGTGTCCTAGTGTCAGTACGAATGCGAAGCCCCCTCACTCGGGCCCCAGTGTCAGTACCAATGGGAAGCCCTCTCACTTGGGCCCTAGTGTCAGTACCAATGGGAAGCCCTCTCACTCGGGCCCTAGTGTCAGTACCAATGGGAAGTCCCCTCACTCGGGCCCCAGTGTCAGTACCAATGGGAAGCCTCCTCACACGGGCCCTAGTGTCAGTACCAATGGGAAGCCCCCTCACTCGGGCCCAGGTGTTAGTGCCAATGGGAAGCCCCCTCACTTGGGCCCTAGTGTCAGTACCAATGGGAAGTCCCCTCACTCGGGCCCCAGTGTCAGTACCAATGGGAAGCCCCTTCACTCGGGCCCTAGTGTCAGTACCAATGGGAAGCCCCTTCACTCGGGCCCTAGTGTGAATCCCCAAGGGAAGGCCCCTCACTCGGGCCCTAGTGTCGGTACCAATGGAAAGCCCCCACACTCAGGCCCTAGTGTCAGTACCAATGGGAAGCCCCCTCACTTGGGCTCTCGTGTCAGTACCAATGGGAAGGCCCCTCACTCGGGGCCTAGTGTCAGTACCAATGGGAAGGCCCCTCACTCGGGCCCTAGTGTCAGTACCAATGGGAAGGCCCCTCACTCGGGGCCTAGTGTCAGTACAAGTGGGCGGCACGGTGGCATAGTGGGCGGCACGGTGGCACAGTGGTTAGCACTGCTGCCTCACAGCGCCTGTAGACCCGGGTTCAATTCCCGACTCAGGCGACTGACTGTGTGGAGTTTGCACGTTCTCCCCGTGTCTGCGTGGGTTTCCTCCGGGTGCTCCGGTTTCCTCCCACAGTCCAAAGATGTGTGGGTCAGGTGAATTGGCCAAGCTAAATTGCCCGTAGTGTTAGGTAAGGGGTAAATGTAGGGGTATGGGTGGGTTGCGCTTCGGCGGGTCGGTGTGGACTTGTTGGGCCGAAGGGCCTGTTTCCACACTGTAAGTCTAATCTAATCTAAAAAAAACTCGGGGCCTAGTGTCAGTACCAATGGGAAGGCCCCTCACTCGGGCCCTAGTGTCAGTACCAATGGGAAGGCCCCTCACTCGGGCCCTAGTGTCAGTACCAATGGGAAGCCTCCTCACACGGGCCCTAGTGTCAGTACCAATGGGAAGCCCCCTCACTCGGGCCCAGGTGTTAGTGCCAATGGGAAGCCCCCTCACTCGGGCCCTAGTGTCAGTACCAATGGGAAGCCCCTTCACTCGGGCCCTAGCGTCAGTACCAATGGGAAGCCCCTTCACTCGGGCCCTAGTGTGAATCCCCAAGGGAAGGCCCCTCACTCGGGCCCTAGTGTCGGTACCAATGGAAAGCCCCCACACTCAGGCCCTAGTGTCAGTACCAATGGGAAGGCCCCTAACTCGGGGCCTAGTGTCAGTACCAATGGGAAGGCCCCTCACTCGGGGCCTAGTGTCAGTACCAATGGGAAGGCCCCTCACTCGGGCCCTAGTGTCAGTACCAATGGGAAGGCCCCTCACTCGGGGCCTAGTGTCAGTACAAATGGGAAGCCCCCTAACTCGGGCCCTAGTGTCAGTACCAATGGGAAGGCCCCTCACTCGGGGCCTAGTGTCAGTACCAATGGGAAGCCCCCTCACCCGTGTCCTAGTGTCAGTACGAATGCGAAGCCCCCTCACTCGGGCCCCAGTGTCAGTACCAATGGGAAGCCCTCTCACTTGGGCCCTAGTGTCAGTACCAATGGGAAGACCTCTCACTCGGGCCCTAGTGTCAGTACCAATGGGAAGCCCCCTCACTCGGGCCCTAGTGTCAGCACCGATGGGAAGGCCCCTCACTCGGGCCCTAGTGTCAGTACCGATGGGTAGCCCCCTCACTCGGGCACCAGTGTCAGTACCGATGGGTAGCCCCCTCATTCGGGCCCTAGTGTCAGTACCAATGGGAAGCCCCCTCACTTGGGCACTAGTGTCAGTACCAATGGAAAGCCCCCACACTCAGGCCCTAGTGTCAGTACCAATGGGAAGGCCCCTCACTCGGGGCCTAGTGTCAGTACCAATGGGAAGGCCCCTCAATCGGGCCCTAGTGTCAGTACCAATGGGAAGGCCCCTCACTCGGGGCCTAGTGTCAGTACAAATGGGAAGCCCCCTAACTCGGGCCCTAGTGTCAGTACCAATGGGAAGGCCCCTCACTCGGGGCCTAGTGTCAGTACCAATGGGAAGCCTCCTCACCCGTGTCCTAGTGTCAGTACGAATGCGAAGCCCCCTCACTCGGGCCCCAGTGTCAGTACCAATGGGAAGCCCTCTCACTTGGGCCCTAGTGTCAGTACCAATGGGAAGCCCTCTCACTCGGGCCCTAGTGTCAGTACCAATGGGAAGCCCCCTCACTCGGGCCCTAGTGTCAGCACCGATGGGTAGCCCCCTCACTCGGGTCCTAGTGTCAGTACCAATGGGAAGCCCCCTCACTTGGGCACTAGTGTCAGTACCAATGGGAAGGCCCCTCACTCGGGCACTAGTGTCAGTACCAATGGAAAGCCCCCACACTCAGGCCCTAGTGTCAGTACCAATGGGAAGGCCCCTCACTCGGGGCCTAGTGTCAGTACCAATGGGAAGCCCCCTAACTCGGGCCCTAGTGTCAGTACCAATGGGAAGGCCCCTCACTTGGGGCCTAGTGTCAGTACCAATGGGAAGCCCCCTCACTCGGGCCCTAGTGTCAGTATCAATGGGAAGCCCCCTCACTCGGGCCCTAGTGTCAGTACCAATGGGAAGCCCCCTCACTTGGGCTCTCGTGTCAGTACCAATGGGAAGCCCCCTCACTTCGGGCCTAGTGTCAGTACCGATGGGAAGCCCCCTCACTCGGTCCTTAGTGTCAGTACCAATGGGAAGCCCCTTCACTCAGGCCCTAGTGTCATAACAATGGGAAGCACCCTCACTCGGGCCCTAGAGTCAGTACCAATGGGTAGCCCCCTCACTCGGGCCCTCGTGTCAATCCTCAAGGGAAGCCCCTTCACTCAGGCCCTAGTGTCAGTACCAATGGGAAGCCCCCTCACTTGGGCTCTCGTGTCAGTACCAATGGGAAGCCCCCTCACTTGGGGCCTAGTGTCAGTACCGATGGGAAGCCCCCTCACTCGGTCCCTAGTGTCAGTACCAATGGGAAGCCCCTTCACTCAGGCCCTAGTGTCATAACAATGGGAAGCACCCTCACTCGGGCCCTAGAGTCAGTACCAATAGGTAGCCCCCTCACTCGGGCCCTCGTGTCAATCCCCAAGGGAAGCCCCCTCACTCGGGCCCTAGTGTCAGTAACAATGGGAAGCACCCTCACTCAGGCCCTAGTGTCATACCAATGGGAAGCCCCCTCACTTGGGCTCTTGTGTCAGTACCAATGGGAAGCCCCCTCATTTGGTGCCTAGTGTCAGTACCAATGGGAAGCCCCCTCACTCGGGCCCTAGTGTCAGTACCAATGGGTAGCCCCCTCACTCGGGCACTAGTGTCAGTACCAATGGGAAGTCCCCTCACTCGGGGCCTAGTGTCTGTACCAATGGCAAGGCCCCTCACTCGGGCCCTAGAGTCAGTACCAATGGGAAGGCGCCTCACTCGGGCCCTAGTGTCAGTACCAATGGGAAGCCTCCTCACTCGGGCCCTAGTGTGAATCCCCAAGGGAAGGCCCCTCACTCGGGCCGTAGTGTCGGTACCAATGGAAAGCCCCCACACTCAGGCCCTAGTGTCAGTACCAATGGGAAGGCCCCTAACTCGGGGCCTAGTGTCAGTACCAATGGGAAGGCCCCTCACTCGGGCCCTAGTGTCAGTACCAATGGGAAGGCCCCTCACTCGGGCCCTAGTGTCAGTACCAATGGGAAGGCCCCTCACTCGGGGCCTAGTGTCAGTACCAATGGGAAGCCTCCTCACCCGTGTCCTAGTGTCAGTACGAATGCGAAGCCCCCTCACTCGGGCCCCAGTGTCAGTACCAATGGGAAGCCCTCTCACTTGGGCCCTAGTGTCAGTACCAATGGGAAGCCCTCTCACTCGGGCCCTAGTGTCAGTACCAATGGGAAGTCCCCTCACTCGGGCCCCAGTGTCAGTACCAATGGGAAGCCTCCTCACACGGGCCCTAGTGTCAGTACCAATGGGAAGCCCCCTCACTCGGGCCCAGGTGTTAGTGCCAATGGGAAGCCCCCTCACTTGGGCCCTAGTGTCAGTACCAATGGGAAGTCCCCTCACTCGGGCCCCAGTGTCAGTACCAATGGGAAGCCCCTTCACTCGGGCCCTAGTGTCAGTACCAATGGGAAGCCCCTTCACTCGGGCCCTAGTGTGAATCCCCAAGGGAAGGCCCCTCACTCGGGCCCTAGTGTCGGTACCAATGGAAAGCCCCCACACTCAGGCCCTAGTGTCAGTACCAATGGGAAGCCCCCTCACTTGGGCTCTCGTGTCAGTACCAATGGGAAGCCCCCTCACTTGGGCTCTCGTGTCAGTACCAATGGGAAGCCCCCTCACTTGGGGCCTAGTGTCAGTACCGATGGGAAGCCCCCTCACTCGGTCCCTAGTGTCAGTACCAATGGGAAGCCCCTTCACTCAGGCCCTAGTGTCATAACAATGGGAAGCACCCTCACTCGGGCCCTAGAGTCAGTACCAATAGGTAGCCCCCTCACTCGGGCCCTCGTGTCAATCCCCAAGGGAAGCCCCCTCACTCGGGCCCTAGTGTCAGTAACAATGGGAAGCACCCTCACTCAGGCCCTAGTGTCATACCAATGGGAAGCCCCCTCACTTGGGCTCTTGTGTCAGTACCAATGGGAAGCCCCCTCATTTGGTGCCTAGTGTCAGTACCAATGGGAAGCCCCCTCACTCGGGCCCTAGTGTCAGTACCAATGGGTAGCCCCCTCACTCGGGCACTAGTGTCAGTACCAATGGGAAGTCCCCTCACTCGGGGCCTAGTGTCTGTACCAATGGCAAGGCCCCTCACTCGGGCCCTAGAGTCAGTACCAATGGGAAGGCGCCTCACTCGGGCCCTAGTGTCAGTACCAATGGGAAGCCTCCTCACACGGGCCCTAGTGTCAGTCCCAATGGGAAGGCCCCTCACACGGGCCCTAGTGTCAGTACCAATGGGAAGCCCCTTCACTCGGGCCCTAGTGTGAATCCCCAAGGGAAGGCCCCTCACTCGGGCCGTAGTGTCGGTACCAATGGAAAGCCCCCACACTCAGGCCCTAGTGTCAGTACCAATGGGAAGGCCCCTAACTCGGGGCCTAGTGTCAGTACCAATGGGAAGGCCCCTCACTCGGGCCCTAGTGTCAGTACCAATGGGAAGGCCCCTCACTCGGGCCCTAGTGTCAGTACCAATGGGAAGGCCCCTCACTCGGGGCCTAGTGTCAGTACAAATGGGAAGCCCCCTAACTCGGGCCCTAGTGTCAGTACCAATGGGAAGGCCCCTCACTCGGGGCCTAGTGTCAGTACCAATGGGAAGCCTCCTCACCCGTGTCCTAGTGTCAGTACGAATGCGAAGCCCCCTCACTCGGGCCCCAGTGTCAGTACCAATGGGAAGCCCCCTCACTCGGGCACTAGTGTCAGTACCAATGGGAAGTCCCCTCACTCGGGGCCTAGTGTCTGTACCAATGGCAAGGCCCCTCACTCGGGCCCTAGAGTCAGTACCAATGGGAAGGCGCCTCACTCGGGCCCTAGTGTCAGTACCAATGGGAAGCCTCCTCACACGGGCCCTAGTGTCAGTCCCAATGGGAAGGCCCCTCACACGGGCCCTAGTGTCAGTACCAATGGGAAGCCCCTTCACTCGGGCCCTAGTGTGAATCCCCAAGGGAAGGCCCCTCACTCGGGCCGTAGTGTCGGTACCAATGGAAAGCCCCCACACTCAGGCCCTAGTGTCAGTACCAATGGGAAGGCCCCTAACTCGGGGCCTAGTGTCAGTACCAATGGGAAGGCCCCTCACTCGGGCCCTAGTGTCAGTACCAATGGGAAGGCCCCTCACTCGGGCCCTAGTGTCAGTACCAATGGGAAGGCCCCTCACTCGGGGCCTAGTGTCAGTACAAATGGGAAGCCCCCTAACTCGGGCCCTAGTGTCAGTACCAATGGGAAGGCCCCTCACTCGGGGCCTAGTGTCAGTACCAATGGGAAGCCTCCTCACCCGTGTCCTAGTGTCAGTACGAATGCGAAGCCCCCTCACTCGGGCCCCAGTGTCAGTACCAATGGGAAGCCCTCTCACTTGGGCCCTAGTGTCAGTACCAATGGGAAGCCCTCTCACTCGGGCCCTAGTGTCAGTACCAATGGGAAGTCCCCTCACTCGGGCCCCAGTGTCAGTACCAATGGGAAGCCTCCTCACACGGGCCCTAGTGTCAGTACCAATGGGAAGCCCCCTCACTCGGGCCCAGGTGTTAGTGCCAATGGGAAGCCCCCTCACTTGGGCCCTAGTGTCAGTACCAATGGGAAGTCCCCTCACTCGGGCCCCAGTGTCAGTACCAATGGGAAGCCCCTTCACTCGGGCCCTAGTGTCAGTACCAATGGGAAGCCCCTTCACTCGGGCCCTAGTGTGAATCCCCAAGGGAAGGCCCCTCACTCGGGCCCTAGTGTCGGTACCAATGGAAAGCCCCCACACTCAGGCCCTAGTGTCAGTACCAATGGGAAGCCCCCTCACTTGGGCTCTCGTGTCAGTACCAATGGGAAGGCCCCTCACTCGGGGCCTAGTGTCAGTACCAATGGGAAGGCCCCTCACTCGGGCCCTAGTGTCAGTACCAATGGGAAGGCCCCTCACTCGGGGCCTAGTGTCAGTACAAGTGGGCGGCACGGTGGCATAGTGGGCGGCACGGTGGCACAGTGGTTAGCACTGCTGCCTCACAGCGCCTGTAGACCCGGGTTCAATTCCCGACTCAGGCGACTGACTGTGTGGAGTTTGCACGTTCTCCCCGTGTCTGCGTGGGTTTCCTCCGGGTGCTCCGGTTTCCTCCCACAGTCCAAAGATGTGTGGGTCAGGTGAATTGGCCAAGCTAAATTGCCCGTAGTGTTAGGTAAGGGGTAAATGTAGGGGTATGGGTGGGTTGCGCTTCGGCGGGTCGGTGTGGACTTGTTGGGCCGAAGGGCCTGTTTCCACACTGTAAGTCTAATCTAATCTAAAAAAAACTCGGGGCCTAGTGTCAGTACCAATGGGAAGGCCCCTCACTCGGGCCCTAGTGTCAGTACCAATGGGAAGGCCCCTCACTCGGGCCCTAGTGTCAGTACCAATGGGAAGCCTCCTCACACGGGCCCTAGTGTCAGTACCAATGGGAAGCCCCCTCACTCGGGCCCAGGTGTTAGTGCCAATGGGAAGCCCCCTCACTCGGGCCCGAGTGTCAGTACCAATGGGAAGCCCCTTCACTCGGGCCCTAGCGTCAGTACCAATGGGAAGCCCCTTCACTCGGGCCCTAGTGTGAATCCCCAAGGGAAGGCCCCTCACTCGGGCCCTAGTGTCGGTACCAATGGAAAGCCCCCACACTCAGGCCCTAGTGTCAGTACCAATGGGAAGGCCCCTAACTCGGGGCCTAGTGTCAGTACCAATGGGAAGGCCCCTCACTCGGGGCCTAGTGTCAGTACCAATGGGAAGGCCCCTCACTCGGGCCCTAGTGTCAGTACCAATGGGAAGGCCCCTCACTCGGGGCCTAGTGTCAGTACAAATGGGAAGCCCCCTAACTCGGGCCCTAGTGTCAGTACCAATGGGAAGGCCCCTCACTCGGGGCCTAGTGTCAGTACCAATGGGAAGCCCCCTCACCCGTGTCCTAGTGTCAGTACGAATGCGAAGCCCCCTCACTCGGGCCCCAGTGTCAGTACCAATGGGAAGCCCTCTCACTTGGGCCCTAGTGTCAGTACCAATGGGAAGCCCCCTCACTCGGGCCCTAGTGTCAGCACCGATGGGAAGGCCCCTCACTCGGGCCCTAGTGTCAGTACCGATGGGTAGCCCCCTCACTCGGGCACCAGTGTCAGTACCGATGGGTAGCCCCCTCATTCGGGCCCTAGTGTCAGTACCAATGGGAAGCCCCCTCACTTGGGCACTAGTGTCAGTACCAATGGAAAGCCCCCACACTCAGGCCCTAGTGTCAGTACCAATGGGAAGGCCCCTCACTCGGGGCCTAGTGTCAGTACCAATGGGAAGGCCCCTCAATCGGGCCCTAGTGTCAGTACCAATGGGAAGGCCCCTCACTCGGGGCCTAGTGTCAGTACCAATGGGAAGCCTCCTCACCCGTGTCCTAGTGTCAGTACGAATGCGAAGCCCCCTCACTCGGGCCCCAGTGTCAGTACCAATGGGAAGCCCTCTCACTTGGGCCCTAGTGTCAGTACCAATGGGAAGCCCTCTCACTCGGGCCCTAGTGTCAGTACCAATGGGAAGCCCCCTCACTCGGGCCCTAGTGTCAGCACCGATGGGTAGCCCCCTCACTCGGGTCCTAGTGTCAGTACCAATGGGAAGCCCCCTCACTTGGGCACTAGTGTCAGTACCAATGGGAAGGCCCCTCACTCGGGCCCTAGTGTCAGTACCGATGGGTAGCACCCTCACTCGGGCACCAGTGTCAGTACCGATGGGTAGCCCCCTCATTCGGGCCCTAGTGTCAGTACCAATGGGAAGCCCCCTCACTTGGGCACTAGTGTCAGTACCAATGGAAAGCCCCCACACTCAGACCCTAGTGTCAGTACCAATGGGAAGGCCCCTCACTCGGGGCCTAGTGTCAGTACCAATGGGAAGCCCCCTAACTCGGGCCCTAGTGTCAGTACCAATGGGAAGGCCCCTCACTTGGGGCCTAGTGTCAGTACCAATGGGAAGCCCCCTCACCCATGTCCTAGTGTCAGTACGAATGCGAAGCCCCCTCACTCGGGCCCCAGTGTCAGTACAAATGGGAAGGCCCCTCACCTGGGCCCTAGTGTCAGTACCAATGGGAAGCCCCCTCACTCGGTCCCTAGTGTCAGTACCAATGGGAAGCCCCCTCACTCGGGCCCTAGTGTCAGCACCGATGGGTAGCCCCCTCACTCGGGCCCTAGTGTCAGTACCAATGGGAAGTCCCCTCACTTGGGCACTAGTGTCAGTACCAATGGGTAGGCCCCTCACTCGGGCCCTAGTGTCAGTACCGATGGGTAGCCCCCTCACTCGGGCCCCAGTGTCAGTACCGATGGGTAGCCCCCTCATTCAGGCCCTAGTGTCAGTACCAATGGGAAGCCCCCTCACTTGGGCACTAGTGTCAGTACCAGTGGAAAGCCCCCACACTCAGGCCCTAGTGTCAGTACCAATGGGAAGGCCCCTCACTTGGGGCCTAGTGTCAGTACCAATGGGAAGGCCCCTCACTCGGGGCCTAGTGTCAGTACCAATGGGGAAGCCCCCTAACTCGGGCCCTCGTGTCAGTACCAATGGGAAGGCCCCTCACTCGGGGCCTAGTGTCAGTACCAATGGGAAGCCCCCTCACCCGTGTCCTAGTGTCAGTACGAATGCGAAGCCCCCTCACTCGGGCCCCAGTGTCAGTACCAATGGGAAGGCCCCTCACCTGGGCCCTAGTGTCAGTACCAATGGGAAGCCCCTCACTCGGGCCCTAGTGTCAGTACCAATGGGAAGCCCCCTCACTCGGGCCCTAGTGTCAGCACCGATGGGTAGCCCCCTCACTCGGGCCCTAGTGTCAGTACCAATGGGAAGCCCCCTCACTTGGGCACTAGTGTCAGTACCAATGGGAAGGCCCCTCACTCGGGCTCTAGTGTCAGTACCGATGGGTAGCCCCCTCACTCGGGCCCCAGTGTCAGTACCGATGGGTAGCCCCCTCATTCGGGCCCTAGTGTCAGTACCAATGGGAAGCCCCCTCACTCGGGCCCCAGTGTCAGTACCAATGGGTAGCCCCCTCACTCGGGCCCTAGTGTCAGTACCAATGGGAAGGCCCCTCAATCGGGCCCTAGTGTCAGTACCAATGGGAAGGCCCCTCACTCGGGCCCCAGTGTCAGTCCCAATGGGAAGCCCCCTCACTCAGGCCCTAGTGTCAGTACCAATGGGAAGGCCCCTCACTCAGGCCCTAGTGTCAGTACCAATGAGAAACCCCCTCACTTGGGCTCTCCTGTCAGTACCAATGGGAAGCCCCCTCACTCGGGCCCCACTGTCAGTACCAATGGGAAGGCCCCTCACTCGGGCCCCAGTGTCAGTACCAAAGGGAAGGTCCCTCACTTGGGCCCTCGTGTCAGTACCAATGGGAAGGCCCCTCA
Source organism: Hemiscyllium ocellatum (assembly GCF_020745735.1). Lineage (NCBI taxonomy): Eukaryota > Metazoa > Chordata > Chondrichthyes > Orectolobiformes > Hemiscylliidae > Hemiscyllium > Hemiscyllium ocellatum. The sequence continues at coordinate 2,751,180 of NC_083403.1, read as the reverse complement.
ATCGGGCCCTAGTGTCAGTACCAATGAGAAACCCCCTCACTCGGGGCCTAGTGTCAGTACCAATGGGAAGGCCCCTCACTCGGGGCCTAGTGACAGTACCAATGGGAAGCCCCCTAACTCGGGCCCTAGTGTCAGTACCAATGGGAAGGCCCCTCACCCGGGGCCTAGTGTCAGTACCAATGGGAAGCCCCCTAACTCGGGCCCTAGAGTCAGTACCAATGGGAAGGCCCCTCACTCGGGCCCTAGTGTCAGTACCAATGGGAAGCCCCCTCACTCAGGCCCTAGTGTCAGTACCAATGGGAAGCCCCCTCACTCGGGCCCTAGAGTCAGTACCAATGGGAAGCCCCCTCACTCGGGCCCTAGTGTCAGTACCAATGGGAAGCCCCCTCACTCGGGCCCCAGTGTAAGTACCAATGGGAAGCCCCCTCACTCGGGCCCTAGTGTCAGTACCAATGGGAAGCCCCCTCACTCGGGCCCCAGTGTCAGTACCAATGGGAAGCCCCCTCACTCGGGCCCTAGTGTCAGTCCCAATGGGAAGCCCCCTCACTCGGGGCCTAGTGTCAGTACCAATGGGAAGCCCCTTCACCTGGGTCCTAGTGTCAGTCCCAATGGGAAGCCCCCTCAGCCGGGTCCTAATGTCATACCGATGGGTAGTCCCCTCACTCGGGCCCTAGTGTCAGTACCAATGGGAAGCCCCCTCACTCGGGCCCCACTGTCAGTACCGATGGGTAGTCCCCTCACTCGGGCCCTAGTGTCAGTACCAATGGGAAGCCCCCTCACTCGGGCCCCACTGTCAGTACCGATGGGTAGTCCCCTCACTCGGGCCCTAGTGTCAGTACCAATGGGAAGCCCCCTCACTCGGGCCCTTGTGTCAGTACCAATGGGAAGCCCCCTCACTCTTCTCCAGATCCGCTCTGTTCAGGTCTCTCAGTATTCAGTTTACCTCCCCCTCCCACCCCATCCTTCCTGATTCCACTGTGTACAGACCCAAAGTCGTCAACCCCTCCTCATGTGACAAGCCCTTTCATCCTTGGTATCATTCCTGTAAACTTCCTCAGGATCCCCTCCAATGCCAGCACATCCTTCCTGCTCACAATATTCCAAGCACGTTCCGAGCAGAGCCCTCTCCTGCCTCAGATGTACGGCCCTGCTCTTGTAGTCTAACCCACTTGAAATGAAAGCTAACGTTGCACTGGCCTTCCTCATGTTAAAACCCTGAACTGGGGTTCCCAACTCCCTTTGTGCTTCAGATTTCTGAGGCCTGTCCCTTGAAATAGTCTCTGCCTCTATTCTTCATACAAGTGTATAACCTCACCGTTCCCCACGGTGTATTGTGTCTGCTACTGTTTTGCCCACTCTCCCTGTCTATCCTAGTCGTTCTGTTGTAGCCTCCCCACCTCCTCAACACGACCTGCCCCTCCGCCTATCCTTGTGTCCTTGCGCAACAGTGCTCTCTGTTCCTTCCTCCACATCATTCATGTATCATGTAAATTATTGTCCTCCTAACACTGACCCCTGTGAAACTCCGCTGGTCATCAGCTGCCATCTTGAGAAAGACTCCTTTATTCCCACTCTCTGTCCCTGACTCCCCTTGTTAGCCACGATTGCCACATCCTCCCCTTTAGTGAGTTACTTCTTCCTTGGGATGAATTTCTGCTGTGCCTCCCAAATTACCCCCAAAAACGCCTGCCATTGCTGCTCCACCATCATCCCCTCTGCTCGGCTCCCCTTCCAGCAACTCTGGCCAACTCCTCCCTCATGTCTTTGTAGTTACCTTAACACAATTGTAATATCATTACATCTGATTCCAGCTTCTCCCTCTCAAAGGGAAGCATGAATTCTATCACATTATGGTCATTGTCCTGTAGGGGTTCCTTCACTTTAAGTCAAGTCTGCCTCATTACACTTCACTAAATCCAGCACTGCCTGTTCCTTCCTGCGCTCTACCAAAAGCTGCTCCAAAAAACCATCTCATAGACATTCCACAAATTCCTTTTCTTGATATCCGCTCCCAACCTGATTTCCCCAGCGCACCTGCATATTGAAGTCCCCCGTGATTATTGTAAGAGTATCTTTAAAGCCTGATCTATCTCCTGATTTATTTCCTTCCCCACATCATAACTCCTGCTCGGAGGCCTGTACAGAACTCCCATCAGGATCTTTTATCCTTTGCGGTTCCCCAACTCTATCCAAACAGAATCTACACCTTCCGTCTCTATATCACTTCTTGCTATTGATTTAATTTCATTTCTTACTTACAAGGCAACCCCCGCCCATTTACCTGTCCTTTAGATTCAACCTGTATCCTTGGACATTGCGATCCGAGCCCAGGTTCCCTAACAACCATATTCCTCTGCTGGACACTACATCGTACATGCCTATTTCAACCTACACTACAAACTCATTTCCGTTTCTGTATGTTACATGCATTTACGTCTGGCCCCCTCAGTCTGGCAGTGACTGCCCTCCTTCCCTGAGCGATCCCCTTCGCTGAGGCCGGGTCACCCTTAGTCTCACTGGGGCGATACAATCACTGAGCGTCTTTAAAAAAAAGCACAAAGCTACAGATTACACACCTTCCTCAAGATGGTGAAGACTGAGACGTTTCTCGGAGTTTCTGTGCTGGCGCTTTCCATTAACTGTGCAGATGCCCTCCTTTCAGATACGTGAGATGGGTCTGAGAAAGAGGAGAGACAATAGGAACAGAGAATTACAGTCAGACTGGAGACAGGGAGGACAGGGTGAAGGAACAGGGATGGAGAGTTACAGTCAGACTGGGGGAGGCCAGAGAGGGTGAAGGAACAAGAATGGAGAGTTACAATCAGACTGAAGACAGGCAGGAGAGTGTGAAAGAACAGGAATTTAGAGTTACAGCCAGGCTGAAGACAGGCAGGAGAGGGTTAAAGAACAGGAATGGGGAGTTTCAATCAGATGGAGAGAGGCAGACAGGGTGAAAGAACAGGGATGGAGAGTTACAGTCAGACTGGGAAAGGCATGGGTGAGTGAAGGAACAGGAGGAGACAGTGGAATGATCCCAGTCGGTGTGCTGGGGGTAGACCCACAATGTCCCTGAGGGAGGGGATTCCAGGATTCGGACCCAGTGACAGTGAGGGAACGGGGAGATATTTCCCAGTCAGGGACGGAGAGGGGCTGGGAGGGGAACTTGCAGGGGGTGGGGTTCCCGTGTATCTGCTGCCCCTTGTCCTTCCAGATGGAAGGGGCTGTGCATTTGGAAGGTGCTGCCTGAGGGTCTTTGGGGAGTTCCTGCAGTGTATCTTGTAGATGGTACACACTGCTGTTACTGAGGGGGGGTGGGGGGGAGGGAGGGGATGGTACACACTGCTGTTACTGAGGGGGGGTGGGGGGAGGGAGGGGATGGTACACACTGCAGTTACTGAGGGGGGGTGGGGGAGAGGGAGGGGATGGTACACACTGCAGTTACTGAGGGGGGGGGGAGGGAGGGGATGGTACACACGGCAGTTACTGAGCGTCGATGGGGGGAGGGAGGGGATGGTACACACAGCAGTTACTGAGGGGGGGTGGGGGAGAGGGAGGGGATGGTACACACTGCAGTTACTGAGGGGGGGGGGAGGGAGGGGATGGTACACACGGCAGTTACTGAGGGGGGGTGGGGGGAGGGAGGGGATGGTACACACTGCAGTTACTGAGGGGGGGTGGGGGAGAGGGAGGGGATGGTACACACTGCAGTTACTGAGGGGGGGGGGAGGGAGGGGATGGTACACACGGCAGTTACTGAGCGTCGATGGGGGGAGGGAGGGGATGGTACACACAGCAGTTACTGAGGGGGGGTGGGGGAGAGGGAGGGGATGGTACACACTGCAGTTACTGAGGGGGGGGGGAGGGAGGGGATGGTACACACGGCAGTTACTGAGCGTCGATGGGGGGAGGGAGGGGATGGTACACACAGCAGTGTGTACCATCCCCTCCCTCCCCCCACTCCCCCTCAGTAACAGCAGTGTGTACCATCCCCTCCCTCCCCCCACCCCCCCTCAGTAACAGCAGTGTGTACCATCCCCTCCCCCCCCCCACCCCCCCTCAGTAACAGCAGTGTGTACCGTCCCCTCCCTCCCCCCCACCCCCCCTCAGTAACAGCAGTGTGTACCATCCCCTCCCTCCCCCCACCCCCCCTCAGTAACAGCAGTGTGTACCATCCCCTCCCTCCCCCCACCCCCCCTCAGTAACAGCAGTGTGTACCGTCCCCTCCCTCCCCCCCAACCCCCCTCAGTAACAGCAGTGTGTACCATCTACAAGATACACTGCAGGAACTCCCCAAAGACCCTCAGGCAGCACCTTCCAAACCCACAGCCCCTTCCATCTGGAAGGACAAGGGGCAGCAGATACACGGGAACCCCACCCCCTGCAAGTTCCCCTCCCAGCCCCTCTCCGTCCCTGACTGGGAAATATCTCCCCGTTCCCTCAGTGTCACTGGGTCCGAATCCTGGAATTCCCTCCCTCAGGGACATTGTGGGTCTACCCCCAGCACACGGACTGCAGCGGGTCAGGGAGGCAGCTCACCCCCCACCCTCTCAAGGGGGCAACTAGGGACGGGGGAATAAATACTGCCATCCCTTGTCTCATGAATATCAATGGAATTGGCTTTTTATTACAATTGATAATGATTACAGTGCTGTCATCAGAAGGGCTTTACATTCCAGGTTGGATTAATTCGGTTCAGACTTTCTTGTTAATGTCCCATTTGAAGTTGTGTGTCAGTCTGGCTCTCTGGGAGAGTAGGCCAGTGAGAGTAACCCTCCCCACTGCTGAAGGTGTGAACCCTCACTCTGTACTCACCTTGCTTGATCAGGTCCATCTTACAGACCCTCTCCTCCTCTCTCTCCAGGCCCTTCTTCCATTCGGTTTTCCCTTTACTGAAGTAATATCGAGAGAACTCCTGCAGGGCAGTAGAAGACACACAGACAAGAAATAAAACGAAGGATGCTGCAGATCTGAAACAAGATCAGAAACTGCTGGAGGCACTCAGCAGGTCAGGCAGCAACCGTGGAGAGAAATCAGAGTTCCCGTTTCTGGTCTCGCGCCCAGAGGGAACAGTGGGCAGTTAGTGCCTTACCAAATCCGACCCAGAGAGGGTCCTCACAATGAAGGGGCCCTGTGCCTTCCCCCACCCCCCAGCTCACAGCCCCCACCCCTGTTAGAGGAAAACAAAGCTCACCAAATGGGGGAGGGCGAGGTAGGCCAGAATCGCGAGCAGGATCACCACACAGGCCGTGTTAAAGTACCCAAAGGCACTTTCAGTCGGTGAGGAGCCGCCTACAAACAGAGTAAACAGTTTCAGGGATGGAGCGAAGCATCTCAATCACATCCTGTATCCCAGCCACACATCCCCCCCACATTCCAGCTTCCCAACTCATCCCAAATCCTCGTCCCCAATGTTACCCCAACGCTCTCATCCCATCTCCAAAACCACGTTCTCCTCTCCCTACCCTGCGATCCATCCTCACCTTCCTGACCACAGCACCGGGACATGTTCACATTGTTAAAACTGGACAGTGTTTGACAGTGAGTGGGTGAGAAACAGTGCAGCAAATGGATTTGCACCAGGAAACTGTCGTAGTTTGGACCTGGGAGAGGGAGGACCGTGAATTTTCAATGGTGCTGGGTTCGACAGAGGAGGATAGATTCGAAACGCCAGTGCACAACTCACTGAAATATGGCCAATGGCTAAAATAATAGGCTTTATCAACCTAAAAGGATAAAACGCATAGGGTCAGATACAGAGTAATGCCCCCTCTACACTGTCCCCATCAAACACTCCCAGGGCAGGGGCAGTGTGGGGTCAGATACAGAGTAATGCCCCCTCTACACTGTCCCCATCAAACACTCCCAGGGCAGGGGCAGTGTGGGGTCAGATACAGAGTAATGCCCCCTCTACACTGTCCCCATCAAACACTCCCAGGGCAGGGACAGTACAGAGTTAGATACAGAGTAAAGCTCCCTCTACACTGTCCCCATCAAACCCTCCCAGGACAGGGACAGCACAGCGTTAGATACAGAGTAAAGCTCCCTCTACACCGTCCCCCATCAAACAGTCCCAGGACAGGGACAGCACGGGGTCAGATACAGAGTAAAGCTCCCTCTACACTGTCCCCATCAAACCCTCCCAGGACAGGGACAGCACAGCGTTAGATACAGAGTAAAGCTCCCTCTACACCGTCCCCCATCAAACAGTCCCAGGACAGGGACAGCACGGGGTCAGATACAGAGTAAATCTCCCTCACACTGTCCCCCATCAAACACCCTCAGGACAGTGTCAGATACAGAGTAAAGCTTCCTCTACACTGTCCCTATCAAACACTCCCAGGGCAGGGACAGCACAGAGTTAGATACAGAGTAAAGCTCCCTCTACACTGTCCCCATCAAACCCTCCCAGGGCAGGGCCAGCACGGGGTTAGATACAGAGTAAAGCTTCCTCTACACTGCCCACATCAAACACTCCCAGGACAGGGTCAGATACAGAGTAAAGCTCCCTCACACTGTCCCTATCAAACACCCTCAGGACAGTGTCAGATACAGAGTAAAGCTCCCTCTACTCTGTCCCCATCAAACACTCCCAGGACAGGGTCAGATACAGAGTAAAGCTCCCTCTACACTGTCCCTATCAAACCCTCCCAGGACAGGGCCAGCACGGGGTTAGATACAGAGTAAAGCTCCCTCTACACTGTTTCCATCAAGCTCTCCCAGGGCAGTTTCTGCTTGCATGGCTGCCTTGGTGTTTGGGAGGGGATTGGGCTGTGTGTGGCCGTGTAGTGTGTTGCTCCTGCGGCTCTGTGCTCGGTGATGGTGATGGTGGTGGTGAGGCGATCCCTTACTTGCGATGGCGCAGATCATGGCCACTGCTGCAAAGGTTCCTGCCATTCCCTGACCACTCATGATGGGAGCAGTGTATAAAGCAGGCAGTAACCCCGCCAGGCCGAAGATACTGCCCTGCAGGACAGCTCCGAAACCTGCAAGAGAGACAGACAGACAGACACACAGTGTGGAGGAAATCAGCAGCATTAAATCCCTGCAGTGTGGGAATCCCCACCCGATCCCTGTAACCCTACATTTCCCACGGCCAATCCACCCTGACCTGACCACCTTTGGAGTGTGGGAGGAAACCCACACAGACACGGGGAGGACGTACACAGACAGTCGCCTGAGGCGGGAATCGAACCTGGGTCCCTGGTGCGGTGAGGCAGCGGTGCTAACCACTGAGCCACCTTCCTTTCACCGGCTGCCTCTGTTTTGATATTCCCTTTAGCTGTAGACAATTGCAACACCTCGTTGTTGCCATTTGGCCCAGTGTGTGTGTAACTGTGCCGGGTTGGTACATCCTGATGGGTATAACAGCGGCTTTCTCTGCTCTCTGTGAAGACCGCTCCACCTTTGCTCACTCTCCTGCTGTCAGAGTCACTGGGTAATGAGGCAGTGAGGAGGCCACTCAGCCCATTGAGCTGTGCATGTTCTCTGAAAGAGTTTTCCACTAAGTACCTTTCTCCTACATCCTCAGCGGGTGCTCTGCAAGGTTTCACAGTTACTCAGTGAATTCTTTCCGGACGGATTCCTGCCATGCCCTCAGACAGCTGGTTTTATATCCCAATAACACAGTGCCTGACAGGTTTCCCCTCAGCCCCCTCCTGGTTCAACCTGACCCTGTGTCCTCTCATTACTGACCTTCTCATTGGAACACTTTTACTCTCAACAAACTCGTTATATTTTCAACATCTCAAAGAAATCTCCTCTTGACCTTTTCTGCCCCATGGAGAACAATCCCAAGATGCACTGCAGGAACTCCCCACCACCCCTCAGTACAGCAGTGTGTACCGTCCCCTCCCTCCCCCACCCCCCTCAGTAACAGCAGTGTGTACCGTCCCCTCCCTCTCCCCCCACCCCCCCTCAGTAACAGCAGTGTGTACCATCCCCTCCCTCCCCCCCACCCCCCCTCAGTAACAGCAGTGTGTACCGTCCCCTCCCTCCCCCCCACCGACACTCAGTAACAGCAGTGTGTACCGTCCCCTCCCTCCCCCCACCCCCCCTCAGTAACAGCAGTGTGTACCATCCCCTCCCTCCCCCCCAACCCCCCTCAGTAACAGCAGTGTGTACCATCCCCTCCCTCCCCCCACCCCCCCTCAGTAACAGCAGTGTGTACCATCTACAAGATACACTGCAGGAACTCCCCAAAGACCCTCAGGCAGCACCTTCCAAACCCACAGCCCCTTCCATCTGGAAGGACAAGGGGCAGCAGATACACGGGAACCCCACCCCCTGCAAGTTCCCCTCCCAGCCCCTCTCCGTCCCTGACTGGGAAATATCTCCCCGTTCCTTCAGTGTTGCTGGGTCCGAATCCTGGAATTCCCTCCCTCAGGGACATTGTGGGTCTACCCCCAGCACAAGGACTGCAGCGGGTCAGGGAGGCAGCTCACCCCCACCCTCTCAAGGGGGCAACTAGGGACGGGGAATAAATACTGGACCCAGCCCGCGACACCCACATCCCACAAAAAATATAAACTAAACCTCTATTTTCATTATATTGCTGTTGCTTTATGTTAAAAACACATACTTCCAAACCATTTTCTCAATTTCAAACTGAATATTAAATATTATCATGTTATGATCACTAGTTCCTAAGGGACATTTGATTTGTGGGTAATTCTCAAACCTGCCTCCAGATCCAGGATAGCCTCATCTATAGATTTGTTGTCTCTCCCTTTCCAACTTGAGAAGATGTAACACCTCTCCCCCCTCACTTTCCAAAGCCTCACATACACCTTCCAGGTGAAGCAGTGTCCAAGTCTACCTCCTTCAATCCAGCCTCCTGTACTCACTGCTCCCACTGCCATCTCCTGCACCCTGCCAAGACCACTCACAGACTGGGTCTGTCGGACTGACCCTGGTCTCCCAGTTACTTGCCATTTCTATAACACCCCCCGTTGCCCCCACACTAACATTGTCCTGCTGCAATGTTCCAACAAAACACTTCGCAAGCTCCAGGAACACACCTCATACCCCCAGGGCCTGTTACAGTCCTGTGGTCTCAATGCTGACTCACAGCTTCCGAGCATGAGCTCTGTTCCTTTATTTTACTTTCGCCATCCCACCCTCTCTTGGCCATACCCTGGTGTTGCTGAGTTTGCAATGGGCAGGGTGCAGCTTCTCACTCCCGCTGTTTACATTCCTACCTCTTCTTTAGCACTATTATTCTGCCCATTATCTTTCTCTATGGACACCCTCGTAATCTGCTCCACTTGCTCCATTGGGGCGGCACGGTGGTTAGCACAGCTGCCTCACAGCGCCAGGGACCCGGGTTCAATTCCCGCCTCGGGCGACTGTCTGTGTGGAGTTTGCACATTCTCCCCGTGTCTGCGTGGGTTTCCTCCCACAGTCCAAAGATGTGTAGGTTAAGTGAATTGACCATGCTAAATTGCCCGTGGTGTTAGGTGAAGGGGTAAATGTAGGGGAAGGGGTCTGGGTGGGTGGCAGGTCGGTGTGGACTTGTTGGGCCGAAGGGCCTGTTTCCACACTGTAAGTAATCTAATGTAAAAACAAAGTCTCCTCCTTTATCAAAAACATGTAAAACACTAGTTTCCAGCACTTCCTGTTCTGAGGAAGACTCGTACCATTCACTCTGTTTCCCTTTCCAGCTCTAATCACACAGAGTTTAAGGTAAGGATTATAATAGGGACCTCTTCCCCAAGCAAGGCAAATTCTCCTTTAAATCCTCACCAGTGAGGTCTCTCCAATCTGCACGATGGAACATTGGGGTGAGATGCTGCTTGTCATGTTAAATTGGTCTGGTGGTTTCTGTGTGGATTTGTACATCCTGTGGGTAGATTCATGTCATCACATTGTTAAAGAGTTCAAAGCTGTGATATTTCAGACTGTCTAATTAATTCTAAGTTGGAATGGAGTTGGGTGTCTAGAAGTTACTGAGCAATTCTGCCTGGATACAAGACCCATACAGTTCATGTTGCCATGGAGACGGGTTTTTTTAGGGAGAGGAGTGTCCATAGATAGACATTGCAGACTGGATTACAAATTTTCTGGGATATCTTTGAACTGACACATATTTGACAATGATGGATGCAGCTACAATCACCCCACAGCCACGTGGACAGGAAAGGGTGAAGGGCTGAATGCAGGCGAATGGGACCGGCTCTGTTGAAGAAATCTGATCATGGATGGGTGGGGCTGAAGGGCCTGTTTCCCTGCTATATGATATACTCCCAATGTACACAATCACACAGGCGCTCACACTCACACCCTCACATACACACTCACACACTCACCCACTCTCACACATTCACACTTATACACCAGCACACACTCACTCACTCTCACACACACTCTCTGCACATTCACACTTATATATCTGCTCACACTCATATTCTCATACACACACTCTCTGCACATTCACACTGATGCACCCTCACATACACACTCGTACACTCACCCACTCTCACAGACACACTCTGCACATTCACACTTATACACCTGCTCACACTCACACACTCACTCTCACAGACACATATTCTGCACATTCACACTTATACACCTGCTCACACACACTGCACATTCACACTTATACACCTGCTCACACTCACACACTCACCCACTCTCATACACACACTCTGCACATTCACACTTATACACCTGCTCACACTCACCCACTCTCATACATACACACTCTGCACATTCACACTTATACACCAGTTCCCACACATTGCTCACACTCACACAGTCTTGTAGACACATGCTCTGTCCTGCACACTGACACACTCACACATACTGCTCACACTCACAAAGGACAATACTTAGCCTCCAAATCACACTTACTGACCCAGTATCTGAAAGACATTCTCACTTACACACTCACACTCGTTTATTCACTCTCAAGTGCGGGTACACACACAGACACATTCACACACACACAGACATATACACACTCACACACAGACACACACACACACTCACACACAGACACACACACACACACACACACAGACATATACACACACACAGACACACACACACACTCACACACAGACACACACAGACACACACTCACACCCACACACAGACACACACAGACACACACACACTGTATCCTGTTACACTCTCAGCACGTTGTAGACTTACTGTTGATAAGGAAGATCGTTAGCATGGTGACAGCGAAGAAGACAATGGGTTCCAGGGAGACTTTCACCAGGATAGAGGTGAAGAGAAACAGGATGAAGATAGCAGCAAGACATCCACAGATCCGGACCACCTCTGGGATCCTGATTTTGGGGAGAGAGGAGACTGTTACTTTACAACCTGTTCCCAAGATCCCAATCTGGTCCAGACACAGCTGTTGGGGAGCCCACTCTTTCCAATATTATTCCGAGTTATCCAATCCTAGATCCTTGCCCTGAGCTGGAACACGGCAAGATTCTCCATCTATATTCAATTGTGCGAAACGTCAGGGAAGGGGTCAAACAGGAAATTCCAGGCAGAAGCAGAACCGGCACTGCTGGGATGATGGGCATCTCTCACTGGATGGAGATTGGACAAATCAAATCAATAATAATACCTGACAGGGGAAAGTTCGAGAGTGTGTTTGAGATGGTTTTCTGGATCAACTAACAAACTCTTCAAGACTGGGAAGTGTGCAATGTGAAAGGAATAATTGGAAATCTACTTGGAAGCCTTTTCAGGAAAAGTAAGCATTTACAAGAGAATTCTTCATCAAGACAGAGAGAGAGGGTCCCGAATCTAATGGTCTGAGGTGTGAGCTGGCTGTCAGAGATTGGGGTGATATTACTGAGGGGGGGTCACACAGGGTAGACAGTGGCAAACATTGAAACAGTACTTCCAGGAACTGCAATTATTGCTCACTCCTAAAATAAAACACAGAGCTGCAATCTTTGGAAATCTGACACAAAACAGAACTAGCTGGAGAAACTCAGCAGGTCTGGCATTACAAATCGAGAGAAAGCAATGTTAAGGTTTCGAGTCCAATGAGCCTTCTTCAGGAATTGTTTCTCCAGCAATGATAGGTTTGTGTTTTAATTCCTCGTTCCTGTCTGTCACAAACATAGAAGAGCGAGGAACTATGGCTAACGAGGGGAAATGAGGAAACGTATTAGATCAGAAAATAGGAAGGGTCACACAGACTAGCCAAAAACGAGAAACATTCCTGAGGATTGGAAACTGTTCAGATCTCAGCAAAGCAGGAAAAAGGAAGTGGGGAAGAGCAGGAACACCGTATCAGAGAGACCCGGGGAGAGAAAGTACAAACTCTCGGGAAACATTTCTATCAGGGTATGAAGAGAAAATTATCAGTGTAGGAGGTTTACAATCAGAGAGGGTCAACGCAGGAGGGATGTTCCTGATGTTCCGGCATTGTCCGGCACGGTGGCACAGTGGTTAGCACTGCTGCCTCACAGCACCAGAGATGCGGGTTCAATTCCTGACTCAGACTGTGTGGAGTTTGCATGTTCTCCCCGTGTCTGCGTGGGTTTCCTCCGGGTGCTCCGGTTTCCTCCCACAGTCCAAAGATGTGCGGGTCAGGTGAATTGGCCAAGTTAAATTGCCCGTAGTGTTAGGTAAGGGGTATATGTAGGGGTATGGGTGGGTTGCGCTTCGGCGGGTCAGTGTGGACTTGTTGGGCCGAAGGGCCTGTTTCCACACTGTAAGTAATCTAATCTAAAACCAGGGATCGCAGGACGAGAAAGTGGAGTAAACCACTTCAGACTGAGCTGAGGAGAAATGTCCTCACCCAGAGAGCAGGGAGGCGATGGGATTCACTCCCAGAGAAAGCAGGCGAGGCGGAGACAAGGAGTGATTTCAAGAACTTGTGATGTAGCATTTGGGGCAGGGATCAGTGGGTCACCGCGGGGATCAGTGGGTCACCGCGGGGATCAGTGGGGTACCACAGGGATCAGTGGGTTACCGCGGGGATCAGTGGGTTACCGCGGGGATCAGTGGGGTACCACGGGGATCAGTGGGTTACCGCGGGGATCAGTGGGTTACCGCGGGGATCAGTGGGGTACCACAGGGATCAGTGGGTTACCGCAGGGATCAGTGGAATACCGCGGAGATCAGTGGGTTACTGTGGGGATCAGTGGGGTACCGCGGGGATCAGTGGGATACCGCGGGGATCAGTGGGATACCGCGGGGATCAGTGGGGTACCGCGGGGATCAGTGGGATACCGCGGGGATCAGTGGGGTACCACGGGGATCAGTGGGATACCGCGGGGATCAGTGGGGTACCGCGGGGATCAGTGGGTTACCGCTGGGATCAGTGGGATACCGCGGGGATCAGTGGGGTACCGCGTGGATCAGTGGGTCACCGCGGGGATCAGTGGGTCACCGCAGGGATCAGTGGATACCGCGGGGATCAGTGGGTTACCGCGGGGATCAGTGGGTTACCGCGGGGATCAGTGGGGTACCACAGGGATCAGTGGGTTACCGCAGGGATCAGTGGAATACCGCGGAGGTCAGTGGGTTACCGCGGGGATCCGTGGGGTACCGCGGGGATCAGTGGGATACCGTGGGGATCAATGGGATACCGCGAGGATCAGTGGGATACCGCGGGGATCTGTGGGATACCGCGGGGATCAGTGGGATACCGCGGGGATCAGTGGGGTACTGCAGGGATCATTGGGTCACCGCGGGGATCAGTGGGTAACCGCGGGGATCAGTGGGGTACCGCAGGGATCAGTGGGTCACCGCGGGGATCAGTGGGGTACTGCAGGGATCATTGGGTCACCGCGGGGATCAGTGGGTAACCGCGGGGATCAGTGGGGTACCGCAGGGATCAGTGGGTCACCGCAGGGATCAGTGGGTTACCGCCGGGATCAGTGGGTTACCACAGGGATCAGTGGGATATTGCGGGGATCAGTGGGTTACCGCAGGGATCAGTGGGTTACCGCGGGGATCAGTGGGATACCGCGGGGATCAGTGGGTCACCGCAGGGATCAGTGGAATACTGCGGGGATCAGTGGGGTACCGCGGGGATCAGTGGATAACCGCGGGGATCAGTGGGATACCGCGGGGATCAGTGGGGTACCGCGGGGATCAGTGGGGAACCGCGGGGATCAGTGGGATACCGTGGGGATCAGTGGGATACCGCGGGGATCAGTGGGTCACCGCGGGGATCAGTGGGTTACCGCGGGGATCAGTGGGATACCACAGGGATCAGTGGAATACCGCGGGGATCAGTGGGGTACCGCGGGGATCAGTGGGGTACCGCGGGGATCAGTCGGTAACCGCGGGGATCAGTGGGATACCGCGGGGATCAGTGGGGTACCGCGGGGATCAGTGGGGAACCGCGGGGATCAGTGGGATACCGCGGGGATCAGTGAGTCACCGCGGGGATCAGTGGGGTACCGCAGGGATCAGTGGGTCACCGCGGGGATCAGTGGGTCACCGCGGGGATCAGTGGGGTACCGCGGGGATCAGTGGGTCACCGCGGGGATCAGTGGGTCACCGCGGGGCTCAGTGGGTTACTGCGGGGATCAGTGGGATACCACAGGGATCAGTGGGATATCGTGGGGATCAGTGGGTTACCGCGGGGATCAGTGGGTTACCGCAGGGATCAGTGGGACACCGCGGGGATCAGTGGGTTACCGCAGGGATCAGTGGGTTACCGCAGGGATCAGTGGGATACCGTGGGGATCAGTGGGATACCGCGGGGATCAGTGCTTGGACCCTGCTATTCACAATATAGATGAATGACGGAGGTGGGGGAACTAAATGTAATCTGTCCAGGTTTGCAGACAGCACAAAGCTGGCTGGGAGGGTGAGCTGTGAGGGACAGGCAGAGATGTCTCAGTGGGATTTGGACAGGCTGAGGGAGTGGGGAAATACATGGCAGATGCAGGATAATGGGGATCAATGTGAGGGGTTGGGGGGGTCAGGAAGGCAGATGATGATCTGAATGGGGACAGATTGGGAAAGGGACAGGGGCAATGGCACCTGGGTGTCCTTGTACCCCAGTCTCTGAAAGTCAGCGTGCAGGTACAGCAGGCAGTGAGGAAGGGAAATGGGATGTGGGCCTTCATAGTGAGAGGGTTCGAGTCCAGGAGCAGGGAGGTCTTGCTGCAATTATACAGGGCCTTGGGGAGACCACCCCTGGAGTATTGTGGACAGGTTTGGTCTCCTTATCTGAGGAAGGATGTTGTGGTGATGGAGGGAGGGCAGCGAAGGGTTACCAGGCTGATTCCTGGGAGGGCAGGACTGGTGGATGGAGAGAGACGGGATTGGTTCAGATTGTATTCCCTGAAGTTCAGTAAAACGAGGAAGTGATCTCATAGAAAACTATAAAGTTTGAACAGGACGAGACGGGGTGAAGACAGGAAAGATCTTTCCAATGACTGGGGGGTTTACAAGGCTGGGGATGACTGGGTGAGGATACAGGGTAGGCCATTTCAGACCGAGGTCTGGCTGCAGCCACACACATGGTGGGGCTTGTGGAGAGTTCGACCACAGAAAGTGGTTCAGGCCAAAATCTTTTGAGAAGGAGATGTTTGGTTCTTCGGGCTGTGGGGATTAAAGGCGATAACATGACAACCAGGATGGTCAGCCATGATCCTATGGAATAGTAGATCTGGCTCGAGAAGCCGAATGGCCTGCTCCTCCTCCTAGCTTCTGTTTTCGGTCTTTTGCTGTCCGCCTGGTCCCCCGGGTATCCCTCTGGTTATGTTGGGGTCAGTGTGGAGACACCGCGAGCCCTGTAACCGGGTGACCCCGGCCCCACCAGCGCGGCGTACCGTTGGAGGAGGATGGAGTTGAGGCAGCTGAACACCAACAGCGGCAGCATGGCACACAGCGTCATCATATTGCCAAACATTCCCTGCAGGTAGTTCTCCTGGATCACACCTTCGGTTCCATTCAGACCGGAACGCTCCATGGTCACATTCACATCCTGCAGCTGGAACTTAAAATACTGACAAGGGGAGAGAGTAAGGGTCAGTGTGAACATCAGAGAGGGGGTGGGGGGAGGGGGGGAGGGGGAGGGGTGATGGAGAGGGAGGGGGAGGGAGGGCGGGGGTGAGTGGGGGGAGGGAGGGGGAGAGAGGGAGGGAGAGGGAGGGGGAGAGAGAGTGTTGGCATGAGGAGGGTTGAGGGTGTTGGCTTGGGGAGGGTTGAGGGTGTTGGGATGGGGTGGTTTCTGGGTGTTGGGATGGGGAGTGTTGAGGGTGTTGGGATGGGGAAGGTTGAGGGTGTTGGGATGGGGAGGGTTGAGGGTGTTGGGATGGGGAGTGTTGAGGGTGTTGGGATGGGCAGTGTTGAGGGTGTTGGGATGGGGAGGGTTGAGGGTGTTGGGATGGGGAGGTTTGAGGATCTTGGGATGGGGAGGGTTGAGAGTGTTGGGATGTGGAGGTTTCAGGTTGTTGGGATGGCGAGGGTTGAGGATGTTCAGATGGAGAGGGTTGAGGGTGTTGGTATTGGAGGTAGGGTGTTGAGATGGGGAGGGTTGAGGGTGTAGGAATGGGGAGGCATGGTGTTGGGATGGGTCGGGCTGAGGGTATTGGGATGAGGAGGGTTGAGTGTGTTGGGATGGGGTGGTTTGAGGGTGTTGGGATGGGGAGTGTTGAGGATGTTGGGATGTGGAGGGTTGAGTGTGTTGAGATGGGGAGGGTTGAGGCTGTTGGGATAGGGAGGGTTAAAGGTGTTGGGATGGTGAGGCAGGGTGTTGGGATGGGCAGGCAGGGTCTTGAATTGGGAAGGGTTGAGGGTGTTGGGATAGGGAGGGTTGAGGGTGTTGGGATGGGGAGGATTGAGGGTGTTGGGATGGGGAGGGTTGAGGATGTTGAGATTTGGAGGGTTGAGAGGGTTGGGATGGGAAGGGTTGAAGGTGTTGGGATGGGGAGGGTTGACAGTGTTGGGATGGGGAGGGTTGAGGGTGTTGGGATGGATGGGTTGAGGGTGTCGGGATGGGGAGTGTTGGGATGGGGAGGGTTGAGGGTGTTGGGATGGGGAGTGTTGGGTTGGCGAGGGTTGGGGGTGTTGGGATGGGGAGTATTGGGATGGTGAGGGTTGAGGGTGTTGGGTGGCGAGGGTTGAGGGTGTTGGGATGGGGAGTGTTGTGTTCGTGAGGGTTGAGGGTGTTGGGATGGGGAGGGTTGAGTGTCTTGGGATGGTGAGGGTTGGGATGGTGAAGGTTGATGGTGTTGGGATGGCGAGGGTTGAGGGTGTTGGGATGGGGAGTGTTGGGCTGGGGAGGGCTGAGGGTGTTGGGATGGGGAGTGTTGGGTTGGTGAGGGTTGGGGGTGTTGGGATGGGGAGTGTTGGGTTGGTGAGGGTGGGGGTGTTGGGATGGTGAGGGTTGAGGGTGTTGGGATGGGGAGTGTTGGGTTGGCGAGTGTTGAGGGTGCTGGGATGGGGAGTATTGGGATGGTGAGGGTTGAGGGTGTTGGGTGGCGAGGGTTGAGGGTGTTGGGATGGGGAGTGTTGGGTTCGTGAGGGTTGAGGGTGTTGGGATGGGGAGGGTTGGGTTGGCGAGGGTTGAGGGTGTTGGGATGGGGAGTGTTGGGTTGGCAAGGGTTGGGGATATTGGGATGGGGAGTGTTGGGTTGGCAAGGGTTGAGGGTGTTGGGATGGTGAGGGTTGAGGGTGTTGGGTGGTGAGGGTTGAGGATGTTGGGTGGTGAGGGTTGAGGGTGTTGGTGGGTGAGGGTTGAGGGTGTTGGGTGGTGAGGGTTGAGGGTATTGGGTGGCGAGGGTTGAGGGTGTTGGGATGGGGAGTGTTGAGGGTGTTGGGATGGGGAGTGTTGGGTTGGCGAGGGTTGAGGGTGCTGGGATGGGGAGTGTTAGGATGGTGAGGGTTGAGGGTGTTGGGTGGCAAGGGTTGAGGGTGTTGGGATGGGGAGTGTTGGGATGGTGAGGGTTGAGGGTGTTGGGATGGGGAGAGTTGGGTTGGCGAGGGTTGAGGGTGTTGGGATGGGGAGTGTTGGGTTGGCAAGGGTTGGGGATGTTGGGATGGGGAAAATTGGGTTGGCGAGGGTTGGGGATGTTGGGATGGGGAGTGTTGGGTTGGAAAGGGTTGAGGGTGTTGGGTGGTGAGGGTTGGGGGTGTTGGGTTGGCGAGGGTTGGGGGTGTTGGGATGGGGAGTGTTGGGTTGGCAAGGGTTGAGGGTGTTGGGATGGTGAGGGTTGAGGGTGTTGGGTGGTGAGGGTTGAGGATGTTGGGTGGTGAGGGTTGAGGGTGTTGGTGGGTGAGGGTTGAGGGTGTTGGGTGGTGAGGGTTGAAGGTGTTGGGTTGGTGAGGGTTGAGGGTATTGGGTGGCGAGGGTTGAGGGTGTTGGGATGGGGAGTGTTGAGGGTGTTGGGATGGCAAGGGTTGAGGATGTTGGGATGGGGAGTGTTGACGGTGTTGGGATGGCGAGGGTTGAGGGTGTTGGGATGGCGAGGGTTGAGGGTGTTGGTTGGTGAGGGTTGAGGGAGTTGGGTGGTGAGGGTTGAGGGTGTTGGGTGGCGAGGGTTGAGGGAGTTGGGTGGTGAGGGTTGAGGGTGTTGGGATGGCGAGGTTGAGGGTGTTGGGTTGGGGAGTGTTGAGGGTGTTGGGATGGCGAGGGTTGAGGATGTTGTGTGGCGAGGGTTGAGGGTGTTGGGTGGCGAGGGTTGAGGGTGTTGGGATGGGGAGTGTTGACGGTGTTGGGATGGCGAGGGTTGAGGGTGTTGGGATGGCGAGGGTTGAGGATGTTGGGATGGGGAGTGTTGGGAAGGGGAGGGTTGAGGATGATGGGATGGGTAGTGTTGGGTTGGCGAGGGTTGAGGGTGCTGGGATGGGGAGTGTTAGGATGGTCAGGGTTGAGGGTGTTGGGTGGCGAGGGTTGAGGGTGTTGGGATGGGGGTGTTGGGTTCGTGAGGGTTGAGGGTGTTGGTTTGAGGGTGTTGGGTGGTGAGGGTTGAGGGTGTTGGGATGGAGACTGTTGGGTGGCGAGGGTTGAGGGTGTTGGGATGGGGGTGTTGGGTTGGTGAGGGTTGAGGGTGTTGGTTTGAGGGTGTTGGGTGGTGAGGGTTGAGGGTGTTGGGATGGGGAGGGTTGAGGGTGTTGGGATGGAGACTGTTGGGTGGCGAGGGTTGAGGGTGTTGGGATGGAGATTGTTGGGTGGCGAGGGTTGAGGGTGTTGGGATGGAGATTGTTGGGTGGTGAGGGTTGAGGGTGTTGGGATGGAGATTGTTGGGTGGCGAGGGTTGAGGGTGTTGGGATGGAGATTGTTGGGTGGTGAGGGTTGAGGGTGTTGGGATGGGGAGGGTTGAGTGTGTTGGGATGGGGAGGGTTGAGGGTGTTGGGATGGGGAGGGTTGAGGATGTTGGGATGGAGACTGTTGGGTGGTGAGGGTTGAGGGTGTTGGGATGGAGATTGTTGGGTGGTGAGGGTTGAGGGTATTGGGATGGAGATTGTTGGGTGGCGAGGGTTGGGGGTTGAGGAAGCTCCTACCGTAATCGCTGTCATGAAGAAGTTCCAGGGTAACAAGGTGCCGAGCCCCAGGGTGAAGAAGATCAGCCAGACCATCCTGAACCTGATCCCGGAGCAGAGACAGGTCTGAGCCAGTCAGACACCGACTACCCCACATCCCCCCTCCTCCCCCCCATTACACACCAAATACCGCCCACACAGCGGGGGGGGGGGGGCATCGGAAACATTGCACTCAGGAGGGGCTAGGTGGGGGAGGTATGGGGGGTGGGGTGTCTCGGTGGGGAAGGGGTCTCTGTGGGGGAGGGGATCTCGGTGGGACGGGGTTTCGGTGGGGGAGGGGGTCTCTGTGGGGGAGGGGTCTCGGTGGGGGAGGGGGTCTCTTTTGGGGAGGGGGTCCCGGTGGGGGAGGGGGGTCGCGGTTGGGGAGGGGTCTCGGTTGGGGAGGGGGTCTCTGTGGGGGAGGGGTCTCGGTGGGGGAGGGGATCTCGGTGGGGGAGGGGGTCTCTGTGGGGGAGGGGGTCCCAGTGGGGGAGGGAGTCGCGGTGGGGGAGGGGGTCTCGGTGGGGGAAGGGGTCTCGGTGGGGGAGGGGTCTCGGTGGGGGAGGGGGTCGCGGTGGGGGAGGGGTCTCGGTGGGGGAAGGGTCTCGGTGGGGGAGGGGGTCGCGGTGGGGGAGGGTCTCGGTGGGGGAGGGGGTCGCGGTGGGGGAGGTGCCTGAACCGTTGACTCCCATGTCCCTCAGGTACTGCCTGACCTGCTGTGTTTTTCCAGCACCACGCCCTCGACTCCGATCCCCAGCACCTCCAGCCCTCCCTGTCTCCGAGCGGTGATGGAAGGCTGTATTCCCGACTGGAGGCCCGTGACCAGTGGTGTCCCACAGGGATCGGGTCTGGGTCCTCCTCTGTTTGTCATTCATGTCAATGATTGGATTGGGAATATGGACGGCCTGGTGAGTAGGTTTGTGGAGCACACCAACGTTGGCGGCTGGTGGACAATGAGGAAGGTTTCCTCAGGTTACAAAGGGATCTTGATCAAACGGTCAATGGGCTGAAAAATGGCAGAGGGAGTTTCATCGGGATAAATGTGAGGTATTATACAACAACCAAAGGTATGGCTTATACAGTTAATTAGAACAATACAGCGTGGAACAGGCCCTTCGGCCCTCTGTGTTGCGCCAACCTGTGAACTATTCTCAGTTCGTCCCCCCACACTGTCCCAAAATCATCCATGTGCTTATCTAAGGATTGTTTAAATCTCCCCAATGTGGCTGAGTTGACTACATTAGCAGGTAGGGGATTCCACACCTTTACCATTCTCTGAGTAAAGAACCTGCCTCTGACATTTGTCTTAAATCTATCACCCTTCAATTTGTAGTTATGCCCCCTTGTACACACTGATGCTACCCTATCTAATCCTCTGATCATCTTGTATGTCTTTATCAAATCCCCTCTTCGCCTACTTCTTGCCAATGAGAACAGATTCAAGTCTCTCAGCCTTTTCTCATAAGACCTTCCCTCCAGACCAGGCAACATCCGGGTAAATCTCCTCTGCACCTTTTCCAATGTTTCCACATCCTTCCCGAAATATGGGGACCAGAACTGCACACAATATTCCAAGTGTGGCCGCACCAGCGTTTTGTATAGTTGCAGCATGATATTGCGGCTCCGCAACTCAATCCCTCTACCAATAAAACCTAACACACCATATGCCTTCTTAACAGCACTATCCACCTGGGTAGCAACTTTCAGGGATCTACGACATGGACTTCAAGATCCCTCTGCACATCACACTACCAAAAACCTTTCCATCGACCCAGTACTCTGCCTTCCTGTTATTCTTCCCAAAGTGCATCACCTCACATTTATCTGCATTGAACTCCATTTGCCACGTCTCAGACCAATTCTGCGGTTTATCCAAGTCTCCCTGCAACCTGTAACATTCTTCCACACTGACCACTATTCCACCAACTTTAGTGTTGTCTGCAAATTTACTAATCCATCCACCTATGCCTGCGTCTAAGTCATTTGTAAAAATGACAAACAGCAGAGGTCCAAAAACAGACCCTTGTGGTACACCCACTAGTAACCAGACTCCAGGCTGAATATTTTCCATCAACCACCACTCGCTGCCTTCTTTCAGAAAGCCAGTTTCTAATCCAAACTGCTAAATCGCCCTCAATTCCATGCCTCTGCATTTTCTCCAACAGCCTACCATGTGGAACCTTATCAAAGGCTTTAATGAAGTCCATGTATACCATGTCAACTGCCCTACCCTCATCTACATGCTTGGTCACCTTCTCAAAAAACTCAATGAGGTTTGTGAGACACGACCTGCCCTTGACTAAACCATGTTGACTATCTGAAATTAAATTGTTGCTTGCTAGATGATTATAAATCTTATCTCTTATAATCCTTTCCAAAACCTTTCCTACAACAAAAATGAGGCTCACTAGTCTATAATTACCTGGGTCATCACTACTGCCTTTCTTGAACAAGGGCACAACATTTGCAATCCTCCAGTCCTCTGGTACCAAACCTGTAGACAATGACGACTCAAGGATCAAGGCCGAAGGCTCTGCTATCTCCTCCCTAGTTTCCCAGAGAATCCTCGGATAAATCCCATCCAGCCCAGGGGACTTGTCTACTTTCACTCCTCCTAGTATTGGTAACACCTGTATGTAACTAACCTCGCTCCTTTCTAGTCTAGTATCCCGTACCTCATTGTTCTCCTCGACAGTATTGTCCTTTTCTAATGATAGGGCCTTGGACCAGGGGGACCTAGGAGTGTGGGGACATAATCCTTTGAAGTTTGTGTCATATATAAACAAGGTGGTTATAAAGGTGTTTGGGACATTTGCCTTCATTGTTCAGTCCTTTGAGTAGCGGAGTTGGGGACGTCATGTTGAAGTTGTACGGGACATTGGTGAGGCCTTGTCTGGTTTCCCTGTTAGAGGAAGGAGATTATTAAACTGGAAAAGGTTCAGAAGGGATTAACCAGGACATTGCCGGGTGTGGGAGGGTTTGAGTTATAAGGAAAGCCCAGATAGGCTGGGAGTTTACACATTCTCCACGTGTCTGCGTGGGTTTCCTCCGGGTGCTCCGGTTTCCTCCCGCAGTCCAAAGATGAGCAAGTCAGGTGAATGGCCGTGCTAAACTGCACATGTCAGTTGGTCAGAGGGGAATGGGTCTGGGTGGGTTACTCTTTGGAGGGTTAGTGTGGACTGGTCGGGCCGAAGGGCCTGTTTCCATACTGTAGGGAATCTAATCTAATCTAAATCTGATCTTTATTCACTGGAGCTTGGAGATTGAGAGGTGACCGGATCAAAGTTCATAAAGTAATGAGAAGTCTCGACAGAGTTAATGGTAGCTGGCCTTTCCTGGGGACTCGGGAGCACATTTTTAAGGTGAGAGGGGAGAGATTTATAAAAAGACGTGAGGCAGAGGGTGGTTGTGGTGTGGAATGGCCTTCCTGAGGAAGTGGTGGATGTGGGGACAGTTACAGCATTTAATAGACATTTGGGGATGGATACATGACTAGGAAAGGGCTGTGGGTCAGGAGCAGGCAGCTGGGACTAGTTTAGTTTGAGATTATGGTCAGCACGGACTGGTTGGACCGAAGGGTCTGTTCCTGTGCTGTATGACTCGGTGACTCTGGGACCCAGTCCAATTGCAGATTTATTAATTTCTTTATTCTCCACCAGCTCCTGGGCTGGAGTTCGATCCTGCGTCTACACAGCATTATCCTGGCTCTCAGGATTGCTAGTTTCCAATCGGAATGGGAGTAGGCCATTCAACTCCTTTGGCCTGTTCTGCTGTTCAATGAGACCATGCCTTAGGCCTTAGGCCTTTATCTCTTCATACCTTTCCTTCACTAAACTGTTTCTATCTCAGGTTTAAACCCACAGGAGCCTGGTCTAGGTCTCTGGGTCCTCCTGAAACCCCCTCACTCTGACTGCCTTCAAATACCTCGCATTGGGCCCTGACTTTACTTATTCCCCAGTCCAGCCCTCTCCATATTAATCCCTTTCCCACTTTCCCCTGTTATTTCATTCACGGACTGAACTTCTAATCCTTTTCCCCAACTGTATACCCCCTCCCCAAATCCCCTGTCACCCCCTCCCCACTGAAACCACAGTCTCCATCTTCAGGATTCCCAGTCCAGTCCACAGCTCCCTCCAAACTAGACTGTGCACTCACCGGTCCACGGGCTCCTGTTGTTTTGTCGTCATTGTCCGATGTTCCCTGAACAAACTTAGGAAATCTTTTCAAATCTGCTGGGGGGGAAAGAACACAGATCACTCTCCCTGAGACTGACCCAGTGAAAGTGGGTCCTGCAGACGCTGGAGATTAGAGCCCAGGTGAGAGTGTTGCTGGAAAAGCGCAGCAGGTCAGGCAGCATCCGAGGAGCAGGAGAATCGACGTTTCGGGTAAAAGCCCTTCACCAGGAAGGGGTGATGAAGGGCTTTTACCCGAAACGTTGATTCTCCTGCTCCTCGGATGCTGCCTGACCTGCTGTGCTTTTCCAGCACCACTCTAATCTGGACCCTGAGACTGACCCACAGCCTGACGCAGTTATATAGGGGCACACATGTGCTCACACACTGCAGTCTACATGCATATACACCCAAATACCTAAGCACACACATTATAGACTCACACACAGAGGCACTGACGTTGTCATGGACCAGACCGGATCCCCTCAAAATATTTTAAGAAGGTAGGGGAGACCCTAACGTTTTCTTATGTTAAAGGTGGATGTGAAGTGAATATTCTGGGTGCATTGTAACTAGTCAAACTACTCAACAGTAAGCAAAACACCCTTTATTTAAACACAATCATTAAAACACCACCAAAAGAAAAAAACAATTTAGAATAATTTAACTATTGGAGAACTTAACCGAACAGTAGCAACAGTATCCACTACTAATTCCAAAGTAGTGATATTTCATTAACACACCCCTTGGCAAATTCAGACACAGATTCTCATCCGGAGTTCTGCAGTGCAGGAGAGAGAGAGGGGAGCAGCTGGGAGACCCTCACTGAAGCCTAAAACTAAAGCGAAACACTGAGAGAGAGTGAGAACCCTGAGAGATCTGAGAGGGCTGCCCCCCCCCCACCACACACCCACACGCACACACTCACACCCACACACACACCCACACACACACACACACCCCCACACCCCCACACACACACACACCCACACCCACACACACACACACACACACCCACACACACACACACACACACACCCACACACACACCCACCCACACACCCACACCCACACACACCCACACCCACACACACACACCCACACCCACACACACACACACGCCGCTTCCATCGTTCCAACTTTAAAAATAAACTCCTGCAGGCCTCACAAATTTCCCTTCAAAACAAAAAACCCACAACAAAATAACCTCTTAAAGTGACGATGTGGAGGTGCTGGGGTTGGACTGGGATGGACAGAGTTAAAACTCCCACAACCCCAGGTTAGAGTCTGACAGGTTTATTTGGAAGCACTAGCTTTCGGAGCGCTGCTCCTTCAGGTAGTTAGTGGGGCAGGATCATAGGACACAGAATTTAAAGCAAAAGATCAGTGTCATCCAACTGATGTGATATATTGAACAAACCCAGATCGATGTTGACTCTTTAATCACTCAGAAAGGGGATGCAGGTTTCGAATCATTAATACACAAATTCCAGAGCTTCCTTCACCCTGGCTCAGTGCCTCACAGCACCAGGGACCCCAGGTTCAATTCCAGCCTCAGACAACTGTCTGTGTGGAGTTTGTACATTCTCCCCATGTCTGCGTGGGTTTCCTCCGGGTGCTCCGGTTTCCTCCCACAGTCCAAAGATGTGCAGGTCCAGTGAGTTGGCCATGCTAAATTGCCCGTAGTGTCCAGGGATGTGTAGGTTAGGTGCATCAGTCAGGGGAAGTGTAGGGGAATGGGTCTGGTGGGGCACTCTTTGGAGGGTCAGTGTGGACTTGTTGGGCCGAATGGCCTGTTTCCACACTGTGGGGATTCTATGAATCACATTCCTGAGACAAATTATCTTGAAAGAAGTTCTGGGACTTACATATTAATCAACTGAAACCTACACTTTCATTCTGAATGATTAAAGACTTAACCACAATCTCGGTTTGTTCAATACATCACGTCAATTGGACAACACTGTGATCTTTCGCTATATAATCTGTGTCCTATGATCCTGCCCCACTAGATACCTGATAAAGGAGCAGTGCTCCGAAAGCTAGTGCTTCCAAATAAACCTGTTGGACTATAACCTGGTGTTGTGGGAGTTTTAACACTTAAAGTGACAGCACCATTACAATGTGAACAGATACACAGACACAACAATTAACAATTATAGTCTCATACAGTTAGACTGACACAAAGAGAGAACACAAGTCAGTGGCATAGAAACACATTTAAACACAGTCACACATTCAAAATTGCAATCACACACAGATTGACAGATATACAGGCAAGAGGTACAGTCTGAAACATATACACATACAGATGGACATCTACACAGACAGAGATACACTCTGACACATCCACACACAGACCCACACACACAATCAGAGAAACACACACAGAGCCATACACACACAAACATATATACACAGAGAAACTCTTATACAACCACAGACAGACCCACAGACATGTACAGACACACAGGTAACCTCACACACAAACATACATACACAGAGCTAAACTCACACACAGATAAACTTACACGCACGCCTTCGCAAACACACAGATAAAGTCATAAATAAATACATAGACATATACCCACACAGAGACACACACATGTACACACACACTCCGATAAACTCACCCACAGACACACAGCTAAATTCACACACTCGCAGACATATATACACGCACAGATACACAGTTAGACCCAGATAAACTCACCCACAGACACACAGCTAAATTCACTCACCCGCAGACATATATACATGCAGAGACACAGTTAGACCCAGATAAACTCACCCACACACACACAGCTAGATTCACTCACCCGCAGACATATACCCGCACACAGACACACAGATAGATACAGATAAACTCACCCACACACACACAGCTAAATTCATACACCGCAGACATATATACACACACAGACACACAGTTAGACCCAGATAAACTCTCAGAAACATGCTCCCTAATAACTATATCTCAGTCTCGATGTATGTTGAAGACTTACATGTGAGAATCTGTGCAGATGGTCCTGGTTTAACGAGTGTAGGGATGAAAGTGAGTGAAGTGAGTAAGTCAGAGGGGCTGTCACCAACCACTATTCCAACGCTGGAGACTCAACCCCTCCTGGTTACCATTAACATCTTGTTTTTTTCTGTGGTTCTGGGAGGAAGAACTTCCTGAGGCTGGAATTTGGGGAAGATATCCAGATTCCCAAAGGCAAGCAAGACTGACTAGAGAAAAACCAGGCAGCGAAACAGCAAGGGGGCACGAGAGAGAGAGAGAGTGAGAGAGAGAGAGAGAGAGAAAGTGGGAGGCAAAAACATAAAACATGACAGAGTGAGATAGAAAGAGAGAGACTGAGAGGGAAAAAGAATGAGGAAAGGGAATGGGAGGGAACACGTGTGAGGGAAAGAAAGATTGAGCCAGAGAGAGAGAGAGAGAGAGAGAGACAGGGACAGAGAGCAAAGGGAGTGGGGGAGTGGGTGCATTTCTGAAAGATTAACACACAACTGTCAAAGTGATTGATAGTGTGTGACCAGAGAGAGAGAGAGACTGACCTGAGGTGGTGTTGATGATGGGGAGTAATACTCCAGGGAAGGAAATCTGCCCTCCTGAGGCTGTCTGACCCGCATGTCCCACAGCAATGTGACTGACTCGGAAATGGCCAAGTGACCCGCTCTGTTACAGGGCAGTTAGGGGTGGGCACGAGATGTTGACCCTCCCATCCCATACAAGAATTTAAAAAACAGGAAATGGCAGAGACTTTTAATCAACACTTCCATCTGTCCTCACAGTAGGGGGCTCGAAAAGCATCCCCCAAAATAGTGGAAACTTGAGATGAAAGCGGTCACTGTTGGTGGGGACGAGGTGCTGGGAGATGGAAGGAGACCAGGTCTCTGCGAGGGGGAAGGGGGGAGGTGATGGTCTGGGGGGCTGGAGCCGAGAGACCATGGTGATACAGGGAGAGGCTTCACACTGACCAATCCGCTAAACCGTCCAGCGCCTGCTGCTTGGAACATACAATTCTTCAAGAAAGCAGGGGGTGGAAGGTACAGTCCACAGGCTGGTGAGAACATAGAATATTACAGCACAGTACAGGCCCTTCAGCCCCTCAATGCTGCACCGACCTGTCACACCAATCTGAAGCCCATCTATCCTACACTATTCCATTCTCATCCATATGTCTGTCCAATGCCCATTTAAATGCCCTTAAAGTTGGCGAGTCTACTACTGTTGCAGGCAATGCGGTCCACACCCTACTACTCTCTGAGTAAGGAAACTATCTCTGACATCTGTCCTATATCTATCACCCCTCAGTTTAAAGCTATGTCCCCTTGTGCTCGCCATCACCATCCGAGGAAAAAGGGTCTCCCTGTCCGCCCTATCTAACCCTCTGATTATTTTATACATCTCAATTAAGTCACGTCTCTCAGGAAAACAGCCTCAAGTCCCTCAGCATTTCCTCATAAGACTTTCCCTCCATACCAGGCAACATCCTGGTAAATGTCCTCGGAATCCTTTCCAAAGCTTCCACATCCTTCCGATAATACGGTGACCAGAACTGTACACAATACTCCAGAGCTTTGTACAGCTGCACCATGACCTCATGGCTCCGAAACTCAATCCCTCTGCCAATAAACCCCAACACACCATATGCCTTCTTAACAACCCTATCAACCTGGGTGGCAACTTTCAGGGATCTGTGTACATGGACACCGAGATCTCTCTGCTCATCCACACTACCAAGAATCTTACCATTAGCCCAGTACTTTGCATTCTGGTTACTCCACCCAAAGTGAGTCACCTCACACTTGTCCGCATTAAATTCCATTTGCCACCTCTCAGCCCAGCTCTGCAGCTTATCTACGTCTCTCTGTAACCTACAACATCCTTCGTCACTATCCACAACTCCACTGACCTTAGTGTCGATTGCAAATTTACTAACCCACCCTTCTACACCCTCATCCAGGTCATTTATAAATATGACAAACAGCAGTGGACCCAACACCGACCCTTGCGGTACACCACTGGTAATTGGACTCCAGATGAACATTTCCCATCAACCACCACCCTCTGTTTTCTTTCAGCAAGCCAATTACTGATCCAAACTGCTATATCTCCCACAATCCCATTCTTCCGTATTTTGTACAATAGCCTACTGTGGGGAACCTTATCGAACACCTTATCGAAATCCATATACACCACATCAACCGGTTTACTCTCATCTACCTGTTTGGTCACCTTCTCAAAGAACTCAGTAAGGTTTGTGAGGCACGACCCACCCTTCACAAAACCGTGCTGACTATCCCTAATCAAATTATTCTTTTCTAGATGATTATAAATCCTATCTCTTATAACCTTTTCCAACACTTTACCAACAACTGAAGTAAGGCTCAGTGGTCTATAGTTACCTGGATTGTCTCTACTCCCCTTCTTGAACAGGGGAACCACATTTGCTATCCTCCAGTCTTCTGGCACTATTCCTGTAGACAACGACAATTTAAAGATCAATGCCAAAGGCTCAGCAATCTCCTCCCTGGCTTCCCAGAGGATCCTAGGATAAATCCCATCAGGCCCAGGGGACTTATCTATGTTTACACTTTCCTGAATTGCTGACACCTCCTCCTGTGAACCTCAATCCCATCTAGTCCAGCAGCCTGGATCTCAGTATTCTCTTCAACAACATTGTCTTTTTCCAGTGTGAATACTGACATGTTTTTCCGAACTTCTCGGATTCCACGTACAACTTCCCACTATTATCCCTGATTGGCCGTAATCTTACTCTCGTCATTCTTTTATTCCTGATATACCCAGAGAAAGCTTTAGGGTTTACCCTGATCCTATCCACCAACAACTTCTCATGGCCCCTCCTGGCTCTTTAGGTCTTTCCTGGCTAACGTGTAACTCTCAAACACTCTAACTGAGCCTTCACATCTCATCCTAACATAAGCCTCCTCTTGACAAGAGATTCAACTCCTTGAGTAAACCACGGCTCCCTCACTTGACCACTCCCTCCCTGCCTGGCAGGTACATACTTACCAAGGACACGCAGTAGCTGATCCTTGAATAAGCTCCACATTTCTATTGTGCCCACCCCCTGCAGTTTCCTTCCTCTTCATCCTAAATCTTGCCTAATCGCATCGTAAACACCTTTCCCCCAGGAATAACTCTTGCCTGACGCTTCTCAAGGAAAAATGCTGAAATTCCATTTTTACAGAAATACCAGCAGAGCATTTAGGAAACCATACTTGGTGTCCCACCACCATGACAGGCACAGCAGCCGCCCTACTGATGGAGCTGGTCAGCTCCTCAAGGACATAGCTGCTAGATTGGGTGTACAGCAGGTGGTGAGGGAACCAACGAGAGAGAAAAGCATACCTGACCTTATCCTTACCAATCTGCCAGCTGTGGATGTGTCTGTCCATGACAGGATCAGAAAGAGTGACTACCACACTGCCCTTGTGCAGACAAAGTCCCACCTTCACATTGGGAATACCCCCATTGCGTTGTGCGGCACTATCACCGTGCTCAATGGGAAAAACGGCAAACGGATCGAGCGTCCCTGACACACTGTGGGCCATCAACAGCAGCAGGAGGAAGCCAAAAACAGGATGGGTGTCAAACAGGTGGGAGACAAGTGAAGGAACTCCCCCCAGCCAACACATCCGAGCTAAACTCTGCAATCCATCTATATCCAGGTGTGAATGGGGGGGGGGCAGTTAAACAGCTCACTGGGGGAGGAGGTTCCACAAATCCCCCCCTCCCTCAATGATGGAGGAGCCCAGCCCATCAGGGGAAAGGGGAAGGCTGGAACGTTCACAGCAATCTTCAGTCAGAAGGGCCGAGAGCATGATCCATCTCAGCCTTCCCCAGCGGTCCCCAGCGTCACAGAGACCAGGCTCCAGCCAATTCGGGTCACTCAGTGATATTAAGCAACGGTTGGAGACACTGGATACTGTAAAGGCTAGGGGCCCTGACAACATTCCAGCAATGGGACTGAAGACGTGTGCTCCAGAACATGCTCTCCCCGAGCCAAGCTGTTCCAGTACAGTTACAACACCGGCATCTCCCCGACAATGTGGAACATTGCCCAGGTATGGCCTCTACATAAAAAGCAGGACAGATCCAACCCGGCCAATTACCCCCCCACCAGTCTCTCCTCGACCCTCAGTAAAGTGATGGAAGGGCTCAGTAACAGCGCTATCCAGCAGCTCCCGCTCAGCAATAACCTGCTCAGTGACACCCCCAGTTTGGGTTCCCCCAGGGTCACTCAGCTCCTGACCTCATTCCAGCCTTGGGTCAAACATGGACAAAAGGAGCTGGATTCCAGAGGGGAGGGGAGAGGGACAGCCCTTGATATAAAAACCATCACCAATAAGAGACAATCTAACCACTGCCCCTAGACGCTCAGTGGTGTCACCATCACTGAATCCCCCACTATCAACATCCTGGGGGTTACCATTGACCAGAAACTCAACTGGACCCACCCCATAAACCCAGCGGCTACAGGAGCAGGTCAGAGGCTGGGAATCCTGCGGTGAGGAACTCCCCTCCTGACTCCCCAAAGCCTGTCCCACCATCTACAAGGTACAGCTCAGGACTAGGAGGGAATACTCCCCACTTGCCCCTGGATGGGGGCAGCTCCAACAACACTCAAGAAGCTCAACACCATCCAGGAGAAAGCAGCTGCTGGATTGGCCCCACACCCACAAACACCCCCTCCCCCACCCCCCCCACCCCCCCTCAGTAACAGCAGTGTGTACCGTCCCCTCCCTACCCCACCCCCCCTCAGTAACAGCAGTGTGTACCGTCCCCTCCCTACCCCACCGACGCTCAGTAACAGCAGTGTGTACCATCCCCTCCCTCCTCCCCACCGACGCTCAGTAACAGCAGTGTGTACCATCCCCTCCCTCCTCCCCACCGACGCTCAGTAACAGCAGTGTGTACCATCTCCTCCCTCCTGCCCCCTCACCCCCCCTCAGTAACAGCAGTGTGTACCGTCCCCTTCCTCCCCCCACCGACGCTCAGTAACAGCAGTGTGTACCGTCCCCTCCCTCCCCCCCACCGACGCTTAGTAACAGCAGTGTGTACCGTCCCCGCCCTCCCCCAACCCCCCCCAGTAACAGCAGTGTGTACCGTCCCCTCCCTCCCTCCCACCTCCCCCCTCAGTAACAGCAGTGTGTACCGTCCCCTCCCTCCCCCCCACCCCCCCTCAGTAACAGCAGTGTGTACCGTCCCCTCCCTCCCCCCGACATCCCCTCAGTAACAGCAGTGTGTACCATCCCCTCCCTCCCCCACCCCCCCCTCAGTAACAGCAGTGTGTACCGTCCCCTCCCTCCCCCACCCCCCCTCAGTAACAGCAGTGTGTACCGTCCCCTCCCTCCCCCCCACCCCCCCTCAGTAACAGCAGTGTGTACCATCCCCTCCCTCCCCCCACCCCCCCTCAGTAACAGCAGTGTGTACCATCCCCTCCCTCCCCCCCACCCCCCCTCAGTAACAGCAGTGTGTACCATCCCCTCCCTCTCCCCCACCCCCCCTCAGTAACAGCAGTGTGTACCATCCCCTCCCTCCCCCCACCCCCCCTCAGTAACAGCAGTGTGTACCATCCCCTCCCTCCCCCCCACCCCCCCTCAGTAACAGCAGTGTGTACCATCCCCTCCCTCTCCCCCACCCCCCCTCAGTAACAGCAGTGTGTACCATCCCCTCCCTCCCCCCACCCCCCTCAGTAACAGCAGTGTGTACCATCCCCTCCCTCCCCCCCAACCCCCCTCAGTAACAGCAGTGTGTACCATCTACAAGATACACTGCAGGAACTCACCAAAGACCCTCAGGCAGCACCTTCCAAACCCACAGCCCCTTCCATCTGGAAGGACAAGGGGCAGCAGATACACGGGAACCCCACCCCCTGCAAGTTCCCCTCCCAGCCCCTCTCCGTCCCTCACTGGGAAATATCTCCCCGTTCCTTCAGTGTCACTGGGTCCGAATCCTGGAATCCCCTCCCTCAGGGACATTGTGGGTCTACCCCCAGCACACGGACTGCAGCGGGTCAGGGAGGCAGCTCACCCCCACCCTCTCAAGGGGCAACTAGGGACAGGGAATAAATACTGGACCTAGGCATGACCCAGGAGTGAATGAGAAACTATACCCTGGAGATTGATGAGAACATGAGATTGAGTCACAGGACCAGCGTTCTGTCGTCCGTCCATCTGCGTCGTCATTATTCACTAGGATTCGGCCCCAACTCCACTTCGCTCTCTGTCCTTTCCCAACGGGATTCACAGGAGGATGGGATTCAGCCTCGACCTCACTCTCATCACCGACCCTCGGAGAGATGAGGAAGCCCCACATCTCCACTCCCCCTCCACAAGGCAGACACTGTCACTCAGCAACATCACAATACATCGGCCTACCTTCCAAATTCCACCAGCACAGGGAGCTACCGGGGGAGTGAGGGGCTGAGGGGGAGTATGAGGGGCTGAGGGGGACAGTGAGGGGGAGAGTGAGGGGCTGAGGGGGAGAGTGAGGGGCTGAGGGGGACAGTGAGGGGGAGAGTGAGGGGCTGAGGGGGAGAGTGAGTGGCTGAGGGGGTCAGTGAGAGGGAGAGTGAGGGCCTTAGGGGGAGAGTGAGGGGCTGAGGGGGACAGTGAGGGGGAGAGTGAGGGGCTGGGGGGACAGTGAGGGGGAGAGTGAGGGGCTGAGGGGGACAGTGAGGGGCTGAGGGGGACAGTGAGGGGGAGAGTGAGGGCCTTAGGGGGAGAGTGAGGGGCTGAGGGGGACAGTGAGGGGGAGAGTGAGGGGCTGGGGGGACAGTGAGGAGGAGAGTGAGGGGCTGAGGGTGAGAGTGAGGGGCTGAGGGGGACAGTGAGGGGGAGAGTGAGGGGCTGGGGGACAGTGAGGGGGAGAGTGAGGGGCTGGGGGGACAGTGAAGGGGAGAGTGAGGGGCTGGGAGGGACAGTGAGGGGGAGAGTGAGGGCGTGAGGGGGAGAGTGAGGGGCTGAGGGGACAGTGAGGGGGAGAGTGAGGGGCTGGGGGGACAGTGAGGGGGTGAGAGTGAGGGGCTGGGAGGGACAGTGAGGGGGAGAATGAGGGGCTGAGGGGGAGAGTGAGGGGCTGAGGGGGTCAGTGAGGGGGAGAGTGAGGGCCTGAGGGGGAGAGTGAGGGGCTGGGGGGACAGTGAGGGGCTGAGGGGGACAGTGAGGGGCTGGGGGGACAGTGAGGGGCTGAGGGTGAGAGTGAGGGGCTGAGTGGAGAGTGAGGGGCTGAGGGGGACAGTGAGGGGCTTGGGGGACAGTGAGGGGGTGAGAGTGAGGGGCTGAGGGGGACAGTGAGGGGGTGAGTGAGGGGCTGAGGGGGACAGTGAGGGGCTGAGGGAGAGAGGGAGGGGGAGAGTGAGGGGCTGAGGAGGACAGTGAGGGGCTGGGGGGACAGTGAGGGGCTGAGGGGGAGAGTGAGGGGCTGAGGGGGAGAGTGAGGGGCTGAGGGGGACAGTGAGGGGCTGGGGGGACAGTGAGGGGCTGAGGGTGAGAGTGAGGGGCTGGGGGGACAGTGAGGGGGTGAGAGTGAGGGGCTGAGGGGGACAGTGAGGGGCTGAGGGGGAGAGTGAGGGGCTGAGGGGGAGAGTGAGGGGGACAGTGAGGGGCTGAGGGGGACAGTGAGGGGGAGAGTGAGTGGCTGAGGGGAACAGTGAGGGGGAGAGTGAGGGGCTGAGGGGGAGAGTGAGGGGCTGAGGGGGACAGTGAGGGGCTGAGGGAGAGAGTGAGGGGGAGAGTGAGGGGCTGAGGAGGACAGTGAGGGGCTGGGGGGACAGTGAGGGGCTGAGGGAGAGAGTGAGGGGCTGAGGGGGAGAGTGAGGGGCTGAGGGGGACAGTGAGGGGCTGAGGGGGAGAGTGAGGGGGAGAGTGAGGGGCTGAGGGGGAGACTCCCTCAGTACTGACCCTCTGACAGTGTGGCACTCCCTCAGCACTGACCCTCTGACAGTGCGGCACTGCCTCAGTACTGACCCTCTGACAGTGCAGCACTCCCTCAGCACTGACCCTCTGACAGTGCAGCACTCCCTCAGTACTGACCCTCTGACAGTGCGGCTCTCCCTCAGTACTGACCCTCTGACAGTGCGGCTCTCCCTCAGTACTGACCCTCTGACAGTGCAGCACTCCCTCAGTACTGACCCTCTGACAGTGCGGCACTCCCTCAGTACTGACCCTCTGACAGTGTGGCACTCCCTCAGCACTGACCCTCTGACAGTGCGGTACTCCTGCTCGACAGTGTTGCCATTTGTAGAGACATTGCTGTCTGTTCCGCCCAGACTTGATGCCAGCTTTCCCTCTGAGTCTCTGGTCTGCTGGCTGGATCAACAGCCTGATTCCACTCCATCTCGTCATCTCCTCTGGATCTACCTGCTGATGGCCCGAATGCTATCATACTGACCAGCCCTATCCTGTGGCCAGCAGTGTGCACACTCTCCCAGCTTCCTGTACCCCTCTCCCCCGATGGCAACAACCCCCGGCGCATCTGAACACGAAACTGACCTCAGTCCATCAGGAGCGACTGTCGTTCCTCTCATGGGCTGCTGTGTACAGTACTCAGCTCTCGCACACCCGCCCAGCTCACTAACACCCACCCAGCTCGCTCACACCCGCCCAGCTCACTATCACAAGCACCAGAAGCCGAGACTGTGAAGTCAGCAGCTGGGAGCTCTCCGATCATTGGACGGAGGAGGAGAGGCTGCTGTTCACACCCTGTCAGATAGAGAGGCTCACAGAGGGCATTCAGGGGGGAGAACAGGGGCAGAATACCGACTCACACAGGCATTAACATCACCGAGACCCAGACACAGGCATTAACATCACTGAGTACCAGGCACAGACATTAACATCACCGAGACCCAGACACAGGTATTAACATCACCGAGAACCAGACACAGGCATTAATGTCACCGAGAACCAGACACAGACATTAACATCACCGAGACCCAGACACAGACATTAACATCACCGAGAACCAGACACAGGCATTAACATCACCGAGAACCAGACACAGACATTAACATCACCGAGACCAAGACACCGACATTAACATCACCGAGACCCAGACACAGACATTAACGTCACCGAGAACCAGACACAGACATTAACATCACCGAGAACCAGACACAGGCATTAACATCACCGAGAACCAGACACAGGCATTAAAGTCACCGAGAACCAGACACAGACATTAACATCACCGAGACCCAGACACAGGCATTAACATCACCGAGAACCAGACACAGGCATTAACATCATCGAGAACCAGACACAGACATTAACATCATCGAGAACCAGACACAGGTATTAACACCATCGAGATCCAGACACAGGCATTAAAGTCACCGAGACCCAGACACAGACATTAACATCACCGAGAACCAGACACAGGTATTAACATCACCGAGAACCAGACACAGACATTAACATCACCGGGAACCAGACACAGGCATTAACGTCACCGAGAACCAGACACAGACATTAACATCACCGAGAACCAGACACAGGCATTAACATCACCGAGAACCAGACACAGGCATTAAAGTCACCGAGAACCAGACACAGACATTAACATCATCGAGAACCAGACACAGGTATTAAAGTCACCGAGAACCAGACACAGACATTAACATCACCGAGAACCAGACACAGACATTAACATCACCGGGAACCAGACACAGACATTAATATCACCGAGAACCAGACACAGACATTAACATCACCGAGACCCAGACACAGACATTAACGTCACCGAGAACCAGACACAGACATTAACATCACCGAGACCAAGACACAGGCATTAACATCACCGAGACCCAGACACAGGCATTAACATCACCGAGACCCAGACACAGGCATTAACACCATCACCGAGAACCAGACACAGGCATTAACATCACCGAGACCCAGACACAGACATTAACACCATCACCGAGAACCAGACACAGGCATTAACATCACCGAGACCCAGACCCAGGCATTAACGTCACCGAGAACCAGACACAGGCATTAACATCACCGAGAACCAGGCACAGGCATTAACATCACCGAGACCCAGACACAGACATTAACACCATCACCGAGAACCAGACACAGGTATTAACATCACCGAGAACCAGACACAGACATTAACATCACCGAGACCCAGACCCAGGCATTAACGTCACCGAGAACCAGACACAGGCATTAACATCACCGAGACCCAGACACAGACATTAACATCACCGAGACACAGACATTAACATCACCGAGACCCAGACACAGGTATTAACATCACCGAGACCCAGACACAGACATTAACATCACCGAGACACAGACATTAACATCACCGAGAACCAGACACAGACATTAACATCATCGAGACACAGACATTAACATCACCGAGAACCAGACACAGACATTAACATCACCGAGAACCAGACACAGGCATTAACATCACCGAGAACCAGACACAGACATTAACATTATCAAGACACAGACATTAACATCACCGAGAACCAGACACAGACATTAACATCACCGAGAACCAGACACAGGCATTAACATCACCGAGAACCAGACACAGGTATTAACATCACCGAGAACCAGACACAGGCATTAACATCACCGAGACCCAGACACAGGCATTGACATCACCGAGACACAGACATTAACATCACCGAGAACCAGACACAGACATTAACATCACCGAGACCCAGACACAGGCATTAACATCACCGAGAACCAGACACAGACATTAACATCATCGAGAACCAGACACAGACATTAACATCACCGAGAACCAGACACAGGCATTAACATCACCGAGAACCAGACACAGGTATTAACATCACCGAGAACCAGACACAGGCATTAACATCACCGAGACCCAGACACAGGCATTGACATCACCGAGACACAGACATTAACATCACCGAGAACCAGACACAGACATTAACATCACCGAGACCCAGACACAGGCATTAACATCACCGAGACCCAGACACAGGCATTAACATCACCGAGAACCAGACACAGACATTAACATCATCGAGAACCAGACACAGAGACCATACGGACGTTACTGTGGGAATGTTACTGTACGTACGTCCCTGTGGGAATGTTGCCGTACGGATGTTACTGTGGGAATGTTATCGTACAGACGTCGCTGTGGGAATGTTACTGTACAGACATCACTGTGGGAATATTACTGTACGGACGTTACTATGGGAATGTTACCGTACAGACATTACTGTGGGAATGTTACTGTACGGACGTTACTGTGGGAATGTTACTGTACAGATGTCATTGTGCAAATGTTACCGTACGGACATCGCTGTGGGAATGTTACTGTACGGACATCACTGTGGGAATATTACTGTACGGATGTTACTGTGGGAATGTTACCGTACAGACATTACTGTGAGAATGTTACCGTACGGATGTTACTGTGGGAATGTTACTGTACAGATGTCATTGTGGGAATGTTACCGTACGGACATCGCTGTGGAAATGTTACTGTACAG
Source organism: Hemiscyllium ocellatum (assembly GCF_020745735.1). Lineage (NCBI taxonomy): Eukaryota > Metazoa > Chordata > Chondrichthyes > Orectolobiformes > Hemiscylliidae > Hemiscyllium > Hemiscyllium ocellatum. The sequence goes on along the minus strand of NC_083403.1, from coordinate 2,713,016 downwards.
ACATCGCTGTGGAAATGTTACCATATGGACATTACTGTGGGAATGTTACCGTACGGACATTACTGTGGGAATGCTACTGTACAGATGTCACTTTGGGAATGTTACCATATGGAATGTTACCTTACGGATGTTACTGTGGGAATGTTACCGTACGGACATTACTGTGGGAATGTTACCGTACGGACATCGCTGTGGAAATGTTACCACATGGACATTACTGTGGGAATGTTACCATACGGACGTTACTGTGGGAATGTTACTGTACGGACATCGCTGTGGAAATGTTACCACATGGACATTACTGTGGGAATGTTACCATACGGACATTACTGTGGGAATGCTACTGTACAGATGTCACTGTGGGAATGTTACCGTACGGATGTTATTGTGGGAATGTTACCGTACAGACGTCACTGTGGGAATGTTACCATACGGACATTACTGTGGGAATGTTACCGTACGGACGTCACTGTGGGAATGTTACTGTACAGACATCACTGTGGGAATGTTACCGTACGGAATGTTACTGTGGGAATGTTACCGTATGGACATTACTGTGGGAATGTTACTGTACAGACATCACTGTGGGAATGTTACTGTATGGACATTAATGTGGGAATGTTACTGTACGGACATCGCTGTGGGAATGTTACCGTGCGAATGTCGCTGTGGGAATATTACCGTACGGACATCACTGTGGGAATGTTACTGTACAGACATTACTGTGGGAATGTTACCATACGGACGTTACTGTGGGAATGTTACCGTATGGACATCACTGTGGGAATGTTACTGTACAGACGTTACTGTGGGAATGTTACCGTACGGACATCACTGTGGGAATGTTACCATACGGATGTTACTGTGGGAACGCTATCGTACAGACGTCGCTGTGGGAATGTTACTGTACGGAATGTTACTGTACAGACATTACTGTGGGAATGTTGCTGTACAGACATTACTGTGGGAATGTTACTGTACGGACGTTACTGTGGGAATGTTACCATACGGAATGTTACCGTACGGATGTTACTGTGGGAATGTTACTGTACAGATGTCACTGTGGGAATGTTACCGTACGGACATCGCTGTGGGAATGTTACTGTACAGACATCGCTGTGGAAATGTTACCATATGGACGTTACTGTGGGAATGTTACCATACGGAATGTTACCATACGGATGTTACTGTGGGAATGTTACTGTACAGACATCGCTGTGGGAATGTTACTGTACAGACATTACTGTGAGAAAGTTACCGTACGGATGTTACTGTGGGAATGTTACTGTACACGCGTTACTGTGGGAATGTTACTATATGGATGTTACTGGGGGAATGTTACTGTACAGACATTACTGTGGGAATGTTACCGTACGGATGTTACTGTGGGAATGTTACTGTACAGATGTCACTGTGGGAATGTTACCGTACGGACATCGCTGTGGGAATGTTACCATATGGACATTACTGTGGGAATGTTACCATACGGATGTTACTGTGGGAATGTTACCGTATGGACGTTACTGTGGGAATGTTACTGTACAGACATCGCTGTGGGAATGTTACTGTACAGACATTACTGTGGGAAAGTTACCGTACGGATGTTACTGTGGGAATGTTACCGTACACGCGTTACTGTGGGAATGTTACTGTACAGACATCGCTGTGGGAATGTTACTGTACAGACATTACTGTGGGAAAGTTACCGTATGGATGTTACTGTGGGAATGTTACCGTACAGACATTACTGTGGGAATGTTACCGTACGGACGTCACTGTGGGAATGTTACCGTACACGCGTTACTGTGGGAATGTTACCATACGGATGTTACTGGGGGAATGTTACTGTACAGACATAACTGTGGGAATGTTACTGTACGGACGTTACTGTGGGAATGTTACCAGACGGAATGTTACCGTACGGATGTTACTGTGGGAATGTTACTGTACAGATGTCACTGTGGGAATGTTACCGTACGGACATCGCTGTGGGAATGTTACTGTACAGACATCGCTGTGGAAATGTTACCATATGGACATTACTGTGGGAATGTTACCGTACGGACGTTACTGTGGGAATGTTACTGTACAGACATCGCTGTGGGAATGTTACTGTACAGACATTACTGTGGGAAAGTTACCGTACGGATGTTACGGTGGGAATGTTACCGTACAGATGTTACTGTGGGAATGTTACCGTACGGACGTCACTATGGGAATGTTACCGTACACGCGTTACTGTGGGAATGTTACCATAAGGATGTTACTGGGGGAATGTTACTGTACAGACGTCACTGTGGGAATGTTACCGTACGGACATCACTGTGGGAATGTTACCGTACGGACATTACTGTGGGAATGTTACCATACGGATGTTACTGTGGGAATGTTACTGTACAGACATCGCTGTGGGAATGTTACTGTACAGACATTACTGTGGGAAAGTTACCGTACGGATGTTACTGTGGGAATGTTAACGTACACGCGTTACTGTGGGAATGTTACTGTACGGACGTTACTGTGGGAATGTTACCGTACGGACGTCACTGTGGGAATGTTACCGTACACGCGTTACTGTGGGAATGTTACCGTACGGATGTTACTGTGGGAATGTTACCGTACACGCGTTACTGTGGGAATGTTACTGTACGGACGTTACTGTGGGAATGTTACCGTATGGACGTCACTGTGGGAATGTTACTGCATGGACATTACTGTGGGAATGTTACTCACTGTGTAATCATACAGAGTCAGTGTTTGTACAGCAGGGTAAGGGTCACTCACTGTGTAACCGTACAGAGTCAGTGTTTATACAGCAGGGTAAGGGTCACTCACTGTGTAACCGTACAGAGTCAGTGTTTATACAGCAGGGTAAGGGTCACTCACTGTGTAACTGTACAGAGACAGTGTTTATTCAGCAGGGTAAGGGTCACTCACTGTGTAACCGTACAGAGTCAGGGTTTATACAGCAGGGTAAGGGTCACTCACTGTGTAATCATACAGAGTCAGTGTTTATTCAGCAGGGTAAGGATCACACACTGTGTAACTGTACAGAGTCAGTGTTTATACAGCAGGGTAAGGGTCACTCACTGTGTAACCGTACAGAGTCAGTGTTTATTCAGCAGAGTAAGGGTCACTCACTGTGTAACTGTACAGAGTCAGTGTTTATACAGCAGGGTAAGGGTCACTCACTGTGTAACCGTACAGAGACAGTGTTTATACAGCAGGGTAAGGGTCACTCACTGTGTAACCGTACAGAGACAGTGTTTATACAGCAGGGTAAGGGTCACTCACTGTGTAACTGTACAGAGTCAGGGTTTATACAGCAGGGTAAGGGTCGCTCACTGTGTAACCGTACAGAGTCAGTGTTTATTCAGCAGGGTAAGGGTCACTCACTGTGTAACGGTACAGAGTCAGTGTTTATACAGCAGGGTAAGGGTCACTCACTGTGTAACTGTACAGAGTCAGGGTTTATACAGCAGGGTAAGGGTCACTCACTGTGTAACCGTACAGAGTCAGTGTTTATACAGCAGGGTAAGGGTCACTCACTGTGTAACCGTACAGAGTCAGGGTTTATACAGCAGGGTAAGGGTCACTCACTGTGTAACCGTACAGAGTCAGGGTTTATACAGCAGGGTAAGGGTCACTCACTGTGTAACCGTACAGAGTCAGTGTTTATACAGCAGGGTAAGGGTCACTCACTGTGTAACTGTACAGAGACAGTGTTTATACAGCAGGGTAAGGGTCACTCACTGTGTAACCGTACAGAGTCAGGGTTTATACAGCAGGATAAGGGTCACTCACTGTGTAACTGTACAGAGACAGTGTTTATACAGCAGGGTAAGGGTCACTCACTGTGTAACCGTACAGAGTCAGTGTTTATACAGCAGGGTAAGGGTCACTCACTGTGTAACCGTACAGAGTCAGTGTTTATACAGCAGGGTAAGGGTCACTCACTGTGTAACGGTACAGAGTCAGTGTTTATACAGCAGGGTAAGGGTCACTCACTGTGTAACCGTACAGAGTCAGTGTTTATACAGCAGGGTAAGGGTCACTCACTGTGTAACGGTACAGAGTCAGTGTTTATACAGCAGGGTAAGGGTCACTCACTGTGTAACCGTACAGAGACAGGGTTTATTCAGCAGGGTAAGGGTCACTCACTGTGTAACCGTACAGAGTCAGTGTTTATACAGCAGGGTAAGGGTCACTCACTGTGTAACTGTACAGTGTCAGTGTTTATACAGCAGGGTAAGGGTCACTCACTGTGTAACCGTACAGAGTCAGTGTTTATACAGCAGGGTAAGGGTCACTCACTGTGTAACTGTACAGAGTCAGGGTTTATACAGCAGGATAAGGGTCACTCACTGTGTAACTGTACAGAGACAGTGTTTATACAGCAGGGTAAGGGTCACTCACTGTGTAACTGTACAGAGTCAGTGTTTATACAGCGACGGCTGGTGGGTAAGTTTGGTCGTTTATTTAATAGTTAACAGGACCTTGAGTGTAGGGAGGTTAGGAATAATGCAGTGATCTCTAAGGAGGGTGCCTGTAACCAGAAAGGTGGATTGAAGTGTGTATACTTCAATGCCAGAAGTATAAGGAATAAGGTAGGTGAACTTGCAGCGTGGGTTGGTACCTGGGACTTCGATGTTGTGGCCATTACAGAGACGTGGGTAGAACAGGGACAAGAATGGCTGTTGCACGTTCCAGGGTTCAAATGTTTTAGTAGGATCCGACATGGGGGTAAAAAAGGGGGAGGCGTGGCATTACTTGTCAAAGACAGTATCACAGCAGTGGAATGGACGATGGAAGAGGACTTGCCATCTGAGGTAGTTTGGGCTGAGGTTAGAAATAGGAAAGGTGAGGTCACCCTGTTAGGTGTTTTCTACAGGCCTCCTAATAGTCCTAGAGAAGTAGAGGATAATATTGCGAGGATGATTCAGGAAAAGAGTGAAGGTAGCAGGGTGGTTGTTATGGGGGACTTTAACTTCCCAGATATTGACTGGGAGAGCTATAGCTCGAGTTCATTAGATGGGTCGGTGTTTGTCCAATGTGTGCAGGAGGGTTTCCTGACACAATATGTCGACAGGCCAACAAGAGGGGAGGCTATATTGGATTTGGTTCTAGGTAATGAACCAGGCCAGGTGTTAGACTTGGAGGTAGGTGAGCACTTCGGGGACAGTGACCACAATTCGGTGACTTTTACTTTAGTGATGGAGAGGGATAATCGTGTGCCGCAGGGCAAGAGCTATAGCTGGGGGCAGGGAAATTATGATGCAGTGAGGCATGACTTAGGATGTGTGGATTGGAAAAACAGGCTTCAAGGGAAGAACACTAATGAGATGTGGGGAGTGTTCAAGGAGCAGCTACTGCGTGTCCTCGATAGGTATGTACCAGTCAGGCATGGTGTAAAGGGCCTTGTGAGGCAGCCGTGGTTTAGTAAGGAACTGGAGTCCCTTGTGAAAGGGAAGAAGGCGGCATATGTAAAGATGAGGCGTGAAGGTTCAGTAGGGGCGATTGAGTGTTATAAGGTAGCCAGGAAGGAGCTAAAGAGGGAGCTAAGAGAAGCGAGAAGGGGACATGAAAAGTCTTTAGCTGGTAGGATTAGGGAAAACCCAAAGGCTTTCTATAGATATGTCAAGAATAAAAGGATGACTAGGGTAGGTATCGGTCCAGTCAAGGATAGTAGTGGGAAGTTGTGTGTGGAGGCGGAGGAGATTGGAGAGACATTAAATCAGTACTTTTCCTCAGTATTCACTCAGGAACAGGACACTGTTGCTGATGTGAATATGGAATCACAAATAATTAGAATGGATGCCCTGGAAATATGCAGGGAAGAGGTTTTGGGAATATTGGAAAGGATGAATATAGATAAGTCTCCTGGGCCTGATGGCATTTACCCCAGGATCCTATGGGAAGCTAGGGAGGAGATAGCAGAGCCATTGGCCTGGATTTTTATGTCGTCGTTGTCAACAGGAATAGTACCAGAGGACTGGAGGATAGCGAATGTGGTCCCATTGTTCAAGAAAGGGAGTAGGGATAGCCCTAGCAACTATAGGCCAGTGAGTCTGACTTCAGTGGTGGGCAAAGTCTTAGAGAGAATGGTAAGGGATAAGATTTATGAACATCTGGGTAGGAATAACGTGATCAGGGATAGCCAGCATGGTTTTGTGAAGGGCAGGTCGTGCCTCACAAACCTTATTGAGTTCTTTGAGAAGGTGACCAAGGAAGTGGATGAGGGTAAAGCAGTAGATGTTGTGTATATGGATTTTAGTAAGGCGTTCGATAAGGTTCCCCATGGTAGGCTAATGCTAAAACTTCGGAGGTATGGCATTGAGGATACATTAGAGGTTTGGATTAGGAATTGGCTGGCTGGAAGGAGACAGAGGGTAGTAGTTGATGGACTATGTTCATCTTGGAGCGCAGTTACTAGCGGTGTACCACAAGGATCTGTTTTGGGACCATTGCTTTTTGTTATCTTTATAAATGATCTAGAGGAAGGACTTGAAAGCTGGGTAAGCAAGTTTGCGGATGACACAAAAGTCGGTGGAGTTGTGGATAGTGAGGAAGGAAGTGGTAGGTTACAGCGGGATATAGATAAGTTGCAGAGCTGGGCGGAAATGTGGCAAATGGAATTCAATGTAGCTAAGTGCGAAGTCGTTCACTTTGGTAGGAATAACAAGATGATGGATTACTGGGCTAATGGTAGGCTACTTGGTAGTGTGGATGAGCAGAGGGATCTTGGTGTCCATGTACACAGATCTCTGAAAGTTGCCACCCAGGTAAATAGTGCTGTGAGGAAGGCATATGGTGTACTGGGCTTTATTGGCAGAGGAATTGAGTTCCGGAGTCCTGAGGTCATGTTGCAGTTGTATAAGACTCTGGTGCGGCCTCATCTGGAGTATTGTGTGCAGTTTTGGTCGCCATACTATAGGAAGGATGTGGAAGCTTTAGAACGAGTGCAGAGGAGGTTTACCAGGATGTTGCCTGGAATGGTAGGAAAATCTTATGAGGAAAGGCTGAGGCACTTGGGGCTGTTCTCATTGGAGAAGAGAAGGTTTAGGGGAGATCTGATAGAAGTGTATAAGATGATTAGGGGTTTAGATAGGGTAGATACTAAGAACCTTTTACCGCTAATGGAGTCAGGTGTTACTAGGGGACATAGCTTTAAATTAAGGGGTGGTAGGTATAGGACAGATGTTAGGGGTAGATTCTTCACACAGCGGGTTGTGAGTTCATGGAATGCCCTGCCCGTATCAGTGGTGAACTCTCCTTCTTTATGGTCATTTAAGCGGGCACTGGATAGGCATTTGGAAGTTATTGGGCTAGTATAGGTTAGGTAGGATTCGGTCGGCGCAACATCGAGGGCCGAAGGGCCTGTACTGCGCTGTATCCTTCTATGTTCTATAAGGGTCACTCACTGTGTAACTGTACAGAGACAGTGTTTATACAGCAGGGTAAGGGTCACTCACTGTGTAACCGTACAGAGTCAGTGTTTATACAGCAGGGTAAGGGTCACTCACTGTGTAACCGTACAGAGTCAGTGTTTATACAGCAGGGTAAGGGTCACTCACTGTGTAACCGTACAGAGACAGTGTTTATACAGCAGGGTAAGGGTCACTCACTGTGTAACCGTACAGAGACAGTGTTTATACAGCAGGGTAAGGGTCACTCACTGTGTAACCGTACAGAGTCAGTGTTTATACAGCAGGGTAAGGGTCACTCACTGTGTAACCGTACAGAGTCAGGGTTTATACAGCAGGGTAAGGGTCACTCACTGTGTAAGCATACAGAGTCAGTGTTTATTCAGCAGGGTAAGGATCACACACTGTGTAACCGTACAGAGTCAGGGTTTATACAGCAGGGTAAGGGTCACTCACTGTGTAACCGTACAGAGTCAGTGTTTATTCAGCAGGGTAAGGGTCACTCACTGTGTAACCGTACAGAGTCAGGGTTTATACAGCAGGGTAAGGGTCACTCACTGTGTAACCGTACAGAGTCAGTGTTTATACAGCAGGGTAAGGGTCACTCACTGTGTAACCGTACAGAGTCAGGGTTTATACAGCAGGGTAAGGGTCACTCACTGTGTAACTGTACAGAGTCAGTGTTTATTCAGCAGGGTAAGGGTCACTCACTGTGTAACTGTACAGAGTCAGTGTTTATTCAGCAGGGTAAGGGTCACTCACTGTGTAACTGTACAGAGTCCGTGTTTATTCAGCAGGGTAAGAGTCACTCACTGTGTAACTGTACAGAGTCAGTGTTTATACAGCAGGGTAAGGGTCACTCACTGTGTAACTGTACAGAGTCAGGGTTTATACAGCAGGGTAAGGGTCACTCACTGTGTAACTGTACAGAGTCAGTGTTTATACAGCAGGGTAAGGGTCACTCACTGTGTAACCGTACAGAGTCAGTGTTTATACAGCAGGGTAAGGGTCACTCACTGTGTAACGGTACAGAGTCAGTGTTTATACAGCAGGGTAAGGGTCACTCACTGTGTAACCGTACAGAGTCAGTGTTTATTCAGCAGGGTAAGGGTCACTCACTGTGTAACCGTACAGAGTCAGGGTTTATTCAGCAGGGTAAGGGTCACTCACTGTGTAACTGTACAGAGTCAGTGTTTATACAGCAGGGTAAGGGTCACTCACTGTGTAACCGTACAGAGTCAGGGTTTATACAGCAGGGTAAGGGTCACTCACTGTGTAACGGTACAGAGTCAGTGTTTATACAGCAGGGTAAGGGTCACTCACTGTGTAACCGTACAGAGTCAGTGTTTATTCAGCAGGGTAAGGGTCACTCACTGTGTAACCGTACAGAGTCAGGGTTTATTCAGCAGGGTAAGGGTCACTCACTGTGTAACTGTACAGAGTCAGTGTTTATACAGCAGGGTAAGGGTCACTCACTGTGTAACCGTACAGAGTCAGGGTTTATACAGCAGGGTAAGGGTCACTCACTGTGTAACCGTACAGAGTCAGTGTTTATACAGCAGGGTAAGGGTCACTCACTGTGTAACCGTACAGAGTCAGGGTTTATACAGCAGGGTAAGGGTCACTCACTGTGTAACCGTACAGCGTCAGTGTTTATACAGCAGGGTAAGGGTCACTCACTGTGTAACCGTACAGAGTCAGTGTTTATACAGCAGGGTAAGGGTCACTCACTGTGTAACGGTACAGAGTCAGTGTTTATTCAGCAGGGTAAGGGTCACTCACTGTGTAACCGTACAGAGTCAGGGTTTATACAGCAGGGTAAGGGTCACTCACTGTGTAACCGTACAGAGTCAGTGTTTATACAGCAGGGTAAGGGTCACTCACTGTGTAACCGTACAGAGTCAGTGTTTATACAGCAGGGTAAGGGTCACTCACTGTGTAACCGTACAGAGTCAGTGTTTATACAGCAGGATAAGGGTCACTCACTGTGTAACCGTACAGAGTCAGTGTTTATACAGCAGGGTAAGGGTCACTCACTGTGTAACCGTACAGAGTCAGTGTTTATACAGCAGGGTAAGGGTCACTCACTGTGTAACCGTACAGAGTCAGGGTTTATACAGCAGGGTAAGGGTCACTCACTGTGTAAGCGTACAGAGTCAGTGTTTATACAGCAGGGTAAGGGTCACTCACTGTGTAACCGTACAGAGTCAGGGTTTATACAGCAGGGTAAGGGTCACTCACTGTGTAACCGTACAGAGTCAGTGTTTATACAGCAGGGTAAGGGTCACTCACTGTGTAAGCGTACAGAGTCAGTGTTTATACAGCAGGGTAAGGGTCACTCACTGTGTAACCGTACAGAGTCAGGGTTTATACAGCAGGGTAAGGGTCACTCACTGTGTAAGCGTACAGAGTCAGTGTTTATACAGCAGGGTAAGGGTCACTCACTGTGTAACCGTACAGAGTCAGGGTTTATACAGCAGGGTAAGGGTCACTCACTGTGTAACTGTACAGAGTCAGGGTTTATACAGCAGGGTAAGGGTCACTCACTGTGTAACTGTACAGAGTCAGTGTTTATACAGCAGGGTAGGGTCACTCACTGTGTAACCGTACAGAGTCAGTGTTTATACAGCAGGGTAAGGGTCACTCACTGTGTAACGGTACAGAGTCAGTGTTTATACAGCAGGGTAAGGGTCACTCACTGTGTAACCGTACAGAGTCAGTGTTTATTCAGCAGGGTAAGGGTCACTCACTGTGTAACCGTACAGAGTCAGGGTTTATTCAGCAGGGTAAGGGTCACTCACTGTGTAACTGTACAGAGTCAGTGTTTATACAGCAGGGTAAGGGTCACTCACTGTGTAACCGTACAGAGTCAGGGTTTATACAGCAGGGTAAGGGTCACTCACTGTGTAACCGTACAGAGTCAGTGTTTATACAGCAGGGTAAGGGTCACTCACTGTGTAACCGTACAGAGTCAGGGTTTATACAGCAGGGTAAGGGTCACTCACTGTGTAACCGTACAGCGTCAGTGTTTATACAGCAGGGTAAGGGTCACTCACTGTGTAACCGTACAGAGTCAGTGTTTATACAGCAGGGTAAGGGTCACTCACTGTGTAACGGTACAGAGTCAGTGTTTATTCAGCAGGGTAAGGGTCACTCACTGTGTAACCGTACAGAGTCAGTGTTTATACAGCAGGGTAAGGGTCACTCACTGTGTAACCGTACAGAGTCAGTGTTTATACAGCAGGGTAAGGGTCACTCACTGTGTAACCGTACAGAGTCAGTGTTTATACAGCAGGGTAAGGGTCACTCACTGTGTAACCGTACAGAGTCAGTGTTTATACAGCAGGATAAGGGTCACTCACTGTGTAACCGTACAGAGTCAGTGTTTATACAGCAGGGTAAGGGTCACTCACTGTGTAACCGTACAGAGTCAGTGTTTATACAGCAGGGTAAGGGTCACTCACTGTGTAACCGTACAGAGTCAGGGTTTATACAGCAGGGTAAGGGTCACTCACTGTGTAAGCGTACAGAGTCAGTGTTTATACAGCAGGGTAAGGGTCACTCACTGTGTAACCGTACAGAGTCAGGGTTTATACAGCAGGGTAAGGGTCACTCACTGTGTAAGTGTAAAGTGCTTGAGAGAATAAATCTTTTTTTACACTTTCAAATTGACAGTACTGTGCCCATCAAATTACCCCAGGGCAGGGGCAGCACAGGGTCAGATACAGAGTAAAGCTTCCTCTACACTCTCCCCCATCAAACACCCCCCAGGACAGGGACAGCACGGGGTCAGATACAGAGTAAAGCTCCCTCTACACTCTCCCCCATCAAACACCCCCCAGGACAGGGACAGCACGGGGTCAGATACAGAGTAAAGCTTTCTCTACACTGTCCGCATTAAACACCCCCCAGTGCGGGGACAGTGTGGGGTTAATTTGGGTGCCATTCTGTCCTTCTGCATGTGTCTGTACATCAAGTGAAGATATTCCTGATGATTATTTCTTTGTGATGTGAAAATGCGTTCACCATGTCGGTGTGGCTCGGTCTGTCCCTGGCTCCTTCCCTTCTTATCGTGGTGAAGGGTTGTTCCCTCGAGTGCACGTGTGGCTTTCTGTGAGAGAGTGTGGAAGCGGGAGAGCATGGTGGGAATGTTCCAGAACCTGTGCCTGGGATCACTGGCGAGGTAATTCGGAGCCGCTTGCTGCAGCCTCTCTGTCGAATGCCAGCCTGATCTAATGGGAGGGTAATGGTGCTGGGCAAATGAATGACCACAGTAACTCCTCACGTGGATGAAATGTGGGAAAGGTGCAGGCTCAATGATTATAATGGGAGCATTCATAAGGCCCAGGTCAGGTCAACCACACACACAGGCTCTCTGACAGACACACACACAGACGCTCTGACAGACACACACACACACAGGCTCTCTGACAGACACACACACACAGACTCTCTGACAGACACACACACACACAGGCTCTCTGACAGACACACACACACAGACTCTCTGACAGACACACACACAGACGCTCTGACAGACACACACACAGACTCTCTGACAGACACACACACACACAGGCTCTCTGACAGACACACACACACAGACTCTCTGACAGACACACACACAGACGCTCTGACAGACACACACACAGACTCTCTGACAGACACACACACCCACAGGCTCTCTGACAGACACACACACAGACCCTAACAGACACACACACACAGACTCTCTGACAGACACACACACACAGACTCTCTGACAGACACACACAGACCCTAACAGACACACACACACAGGCTCTCTGACAGACACACACACAGACTCTCTGACAGACACACACACGGACGCTCTGACAGACACACACACGGACTCTCTGATAGACACACACACAGGCTCTCTGACAGACACACACACAGACTCTCTGACAGACACACATACAGACTCTCTGACAGACACACACACAGGCTCTCTGATAGACACACACACGGGCTCTATGACAGACACACACACGGGCTCTATGACAGACACACACACAGACTCTCTGATAGGCACACACACAGGCTCTCTGACAGACACACACACAGACGCTCTGACAGACACACACACAGGCTCTCTGACAGACACACACACAGACGCTCTGACAGACACACACACACAGACTCTCTGACAGACACACACACAGACTCTCTGACAGACACACACACAGGCTCTCTGATAGACACACACACAGACTCTCTGACAGACACACATACAGGCTCTCTGACAGACACACACACAGACTCTCTGACAGACACACACACACAGACTCTCTGACAGACACACATACAGGCTCTCTGACAGACACACACACACAGACTCTCTGACAGACACACACACAGACTCTCTGACAGACACACACACAGGCTCTCTGATAGACACACACACAGACGCTCTGACAGACACACACACAGACTCTCTGACAGACACACATACAGGCTCTCTGATAGACACACACACAGACTCTCTGACAGACACACACACAGGCTCTCTGATAGACACACACACAGACGCTCTGACAGACACACACACAGACTCTCTGACAGACACACATACAGGCTCTCTGACAGACACACACACAGACGCTCTGACAGACACACACACACAGACTCTCTGACAGACACACACACAGGCTCTCTGACAGACACACACACAGACTCTCTGACAGACACACACACAGGCTCTCTGACAGACACACACACGGGCTCTATGACAGACACACACACAGGCTCTCTGACAGACACACACAGACTCTCTGACAGACACACACACAGACTCTCTGATAGACACACACACAGACGCTCTGACAGACACACACACACAGACTCTCTGACAGACAGACACACACACAGGCTCTCTGACAGACACACACACAGACGCTAACAGACACACACACACAGACTCTCTGACAGACACACACACAGACTCTCTGACAGACACACATACAGGCTCTCTGACAGACACACACACAGACGTTAACAGACACACACACAGACTCTCTGACAGACACACACACACAGGCTCTCTGACAGACACACACACAGACTCTCTGACAGACACACACACAAACTCTCTGACAGACACACACACAGGCTCTCTGACAGACACACACACAGACTCTCTGACAGACACACACACACAGGCTCTCTGACAGACACACACACAGACGCTCTGACAGACACGCACACAGACTCTCTGACAGACACACACACACACACAGGCTCTCTGACAGACACACACACAGGCTCTCTGATACACACACACAGGCTCTCTGATACACACACATACAGACTCTCTGACAGACACACACAGACTCTCTGACAGACACACACACACAGGCTCTCTGACAGACACACACACAGGCTCTCTGATACACACACATACAGACTCTCTGACAGACACACACACACAGACTCTCTGACAGACACACACACACAGGCTCTCTGACAGACACACACACAGACTCTCTGATAGACACACACACAGGCTCTCTGACAGACACACACACAGACGCTCTGACAGACACACACACAGGCTCTCTGACAGACACACACACAGACTCTCTGACAGACACACATACAGGCTCTCTGACAGACACACACACAGACTCTCTGATAGACACACACACAGGCTCTCTGACAGACACACACACAGACGCTCTGACAGACACACACACAGACCCTCTGACAGACACACATACAGGCTCTCTGACAGACACACACACAGACGCTCTGACAGACACACACAGACGCTCTGACAGACACGCACACAGACGCTCTGACAGACACGCACACAGACGCTCTGATAGACACACACACAGGCTCTCTGACAGACACACACACAGACTCTCTGATAGACACACACACAGGCTCTCTGACAGACACACACACAGACGCTCTGACAGACACGCACACAGACTCTCTGACAGACACGCACACAGACGCTCTGACAGACACACACACAGGCTCTCTGACAGACACACACACAGACTCTCTGACAGACACACATACAGGCTCTCTGACAGACACACACACAGGCTCTCTGATACACACACATACAGACTCTCTGACAGACACACACACAGACTCTCTGACAGACACACACACACAGGCTCTCTGACAGACACACACACAGGCTCTCTGATACACACACATACAGACTCTCTGACAGACACACACACACAGGCTCTCTGACAGACACACACACAGGCTCTATGACAGACACACACACAGACGCTCTGACAGACACGCACACAGACTCTCTGACAGACACACACACAGACGCTCTGACAGACACGCACACAGACTCTCTGACAGACACGCACACAGACGCTCTGATAGACACACACACAGGCTCTCTGACAGACACACACACAGACGCTCTGACAGACACGCACACAGACGCTCTGATAGACACACACACAGGCTCTCTGACAGACACACACACAGACTCTCTGATAGACACACACACACAGGCTCTCTGACAGACACACACACAGACGCTCTGACAGACACACACACAGACTCTCTGACAGACACGCACACAGACGCTCTGACAGACACGCACACAGGCTCTCTGACAGACACACACACAGACTCTCTGACAGACACACATACAGGCTCTCTGACAGACACACACACAGACTCTCTGACAGACACACACACACAGACTCTCTGACAGACACACATACAGGCTCTCTGACAGACACACACACACAGACTCTCTGACAGACACACACACAGACTCTCTGACAGACACACACACAGGCTCTCTGATAGACACACACACAGACGCTCTGACAGACACACACACAGACTCTCTGACAGACACACATACAGGCTCTCTGATAGACACACACACAGACTCTCTGACAGACACACACACAGGCTCTCTGATAGACACACACACAGACTCTCTGACAGACACACACACAGACTCTCTGACAGACACACATACAGGCTCTCTGACAGACACACACACAGACGCTCTGACAGACACACACACACAGACTCTCTGACAGACACACACACAGGCTCTCTGACAGACACACACACAGACTCTCTGACAGACACACACACAGGCTCTCTGATAGACACACACAGGCTCTCTGACAGACACACACACGGGCTCTATGACAGACACACATACAGACTCTCTGACAGACACACACAGACTCTCTGACAGACACACACACAGACTCTCTGATAGACACACACACAGACGCTCTGACAGACACACACACACAGACTCTCTGACAGACAGACACACACACAGGCTCTCTGACAGACACACACACAGACGCTAACAGACACACACACACAGACTCTCTGACAGACACACACACAGACTCTCTGACAGACACACACACACAGACTCTCTGACAGACACACACACAGACTCTCTGACAGACACACATACAGGCTCTCTGACAGACACACACACAGACGTTAACAGACACACACACAGACTCTCTGACAGACACACACACACAGGCTCTCTGACAGACACACACACAGACTCTCTGACAGACACACACACAAACTCTCTGACAGACACACACACAGGCTCTCTGACAGACACACACACAGACTCTCTGACAGACACACACACACAGGCTCTCTGACAGACACACACACAGACGCTCTGACAGACACGCACACAGACTCTCTGACAGACACACACACACACAGGCTCTCTGACAGACACACACACAGGCTCTCTGATACACACACACAGGCTCTCTGATACACACACATACAGACTCTCTGACAGACACGCACAGACTCTCTGACAGACACACACACACAGGCTCTCTGACAGACACACACACAGGCTCTCTGATACACACACATACAGACTCTCTGACAGACACACACACACAGACTCTCTGACAGACACACACACACAGGCTCTCTGACAGACACACACACAGACTCTCTGATAGACACACACACAGGCTCTCTGACAGGCACACACACAGACGCTCTGACAGACACACACACAGGCTCTCTGACAGACACACACACAGACTCTCTGACAGACACACATACAGGCTCTCTGACAGACACACACACAGACTCTCTGATAGACACACACACAGGCTCTCTGACAGACACACACACAGACGCTCTGACAGACACACACACAGACCCTCTGACAGACACACATACAGGCTCTCTGACAGACACACACACAGACGCTCTGACAGACACGCACACAGACGCTCTGACAGACACACACAGACGCTCTGATAGACACACACACAGGCTCTCTGACAGACACACACACAGACGCTCTGACAGACACGCACACAGACGCTCTGATAGACACACACACAGGCTCTCTGACAGACACACACACAGACTCTCTGATAGACACACACACAGGCTCTCTGACAGACACACACACAGACGCTCTGACAGACACACACACAGACTCTCTGACAGACACGCACACAGACGCTCTGACAGACACACACACAGACGCTCTGACAGACACGCACACAGACTCTCTGACAGACACGCACACAGACGCTCTGACAGACACACACACAGGCTCTCTGACAGACACACACACAGACTCTCTGACAGACACACATACAGGCTCTCTGACAGACACACACACAGGCTCTCTGATACACACACATACAGACTCTCTGACAGACACACACACAGACTCTCTGACAGACACACACACACAGGCTCTCTGACAGACACACACACAGGCTCTCTGATACACACACATACAGACTCTCTGACAGACACACACACACAGACTCTCTGACAGACACACACACACAGACTCTCTGACAGACACACACACAGACGCTCTGACAGACACGCACACAGACTCTCTGACAGACACGCACACAGACGCTCTGACAGACACGCACACAGACTCTCTGACAGACACGCACACAGACGCTCTGATAGACACACACACAGGCTCTCTGACAGACACACACACAGACGCTCTGACAGACACGCACACAGACGCTCTGATAGACACACACACAGGCTCTCTGACAGACACACACACAGACTCTCTGATAGACACACACACACAGGCTCTCTGACAGACACGCACACAGACGCTCTGATAGACACACACACAGGCTCTCTGACAGACACACACACAGACTCTCTGATAGACACACACACACAGGCTCTCTGACAGACACGCACACAGACGCTCTGACAGACACACACACAGGCTCTCTGACAGACACACACACAGACTCTCTGACAGACACACATACAGACTCTCTGACAGACACACACACAGACTCTCTGACAGACACACATACAGACTCTCTGACAGACACACACACAGACGCTCTGACAGACACACACAGACGCTCTGACAGACACACACACAGACTCTCTGACAGACACACACAGACTCTCTGACAGACACACACACAGACTCTCTGACAGACACACACACAGGCTCTCTGACAGACACACACAGACTCTCTGACAGACACACACACAGGCTCTCTGACAGACACACACAGACTCTATGACAGACACACACAGACTCTCTGACAGACACACACACAGGCTCTCTGACAGACACACACACAGACGCTCTGACAGACACACACAGACTCTCTGACAGACACACACACAGGCTCTCTGACAGACACACATACAGACTCTCTGACAGACACACACACAGACTCTCTGACAGACACACACACAGACGCTCTGACAGACACACACAGACTCTCTGACAGACACACACACAGGGTCTCTGACAGACACACACAGGGTCTCTGACAGATACACACACAGGCTCTCTGACAGACACACATACAGGCTCTATGACAGACACACACAGACTGACTGACAGACACACACACAGACGCTAACAGACACACACACAGACTCTCTGACAGACACACATACAGGCTCTCTGACAGACACACACACAGACTCTCTGACAGACACACACACAGGCTCTATGACAGACACACACACAGGCTCTCTGACAGACACACACACAGACTCTATGACAGACACACACACAGACGCTCTGACAGACACACACACAGACTCTCTGACAGACACACACACACAGACTCTCTGAATGACACACACACAGACTCTCTGACAGACACACACACAGGCTCTCTGATAGACACACACACAGATGCTAGCAGACACACACACAGCATCTCTGACAGACACACACACAGACGCTAACAGACACACACACAGACTCTCTGACAGACACACTCACAGACACAGGAGAAGGTGAGGACTGTACATGCTGGATCTCACAGCTGACAGTGTGTTGCTGGAAAAGCACAGACAGTCAGGCAGTATCTAAGAGCAGGAGGATCGATGTTTCAGGCCTGAGGCCTTCATTGGGCTTTTGTGAATCCATTACATCTCCCTCTCCATAACCCAAACACTCCCTCTAATTAGAGTGATAGTGACCTACAGGCCCACAGAAACAGACCCTTCGGTCTAACTCCGCTGTGGAGGTATCCTGTATACCCTTCCTGCTGAAGTGTTAATGCCTGAAACGTCGATTCTCCACCTACTTGCCAACTTTTATAGGTCCCTCCTCCCTACCTTTTATCTTAGCCTGCTTGGCTACCCTCTCTTATTCCTGATGAAGGGCTTATGCTCGAAACGTCGAATTCTCTATTCCTGAGATGCTGCCTGGTACCTGCTGTGCTTTAACCAGCAACACATTTGCATCTTTTATAGGTGTCCCACTGAGAGCATTCTGTCTGAATGTGTCACTACCTGGTGTGGCAACTGTACCATTCCCGATCGGAGACGGTTACAGAGAGTGGGGAACTCGGCCTGGACCATCACAATGGCCAACTTCCCATCTATAGAAACCGTCTCCCAGGCCCCGCTGTCCAGGAAAGGCCCCCAGTATTCTCACAGACCCACCCCACCCTGGCAGGGTTTTTCTACAACCTTCTACCATCAGGGAGAAGGTACAGAAGCCTGAACACACACACACACACACACACACACACACACACCCCCGCACACACACCCACACACACACAGACACACCAGCCGGTTTCACAACCGTTTCTACCCTACTCTTGTTAGAATTACTGAATAGACCCACTAACTCACCTGTCCCTGTGTTTTTGTTTTTCCCGCTGTTTCCCTATTATTTCCTATCCATGCTCCGTAACTCTGGGATGTGTCTGAATCACTCGCAGGACAGAGCTTTTCACTGGGCCTCAGGACGTGTGACAATAAACTCAATTCCTCAGGTGCTGTCTGACCTGCTTTTCTTTCCAGCAACAAACTCGCTCCACACTCACAGAAACGTACAGACAGTCACCCACACACACACACACCCACACCCACCCATACACACACACTCACACACACACCCACACACACACACCCACACTCACTGACAGACAGACACACTCACATATATATATACACACACAAACATACACACTCACTGACAGACAGATACACACCTATACACACACACACCCATACACACTCACTGACAGACAGACACACTCACATATATATACACACACACCCATACACACTCACTGACAGACACATACCATTACACACACACACACCCATGCACACTCACTGACAGACAGACACACACACCCCCATACACACACACCCATACACACACACACCTAAACACACTCACTGACAGAGAGACACACACCCCTACACACTCACTGACAGACACGCACACCCATACACACTCACTGATAGACAGACACACTCACTGATAGACAGACACACTCACTGACAGACATACACACCCATACACACACACACACCTAAACACACTCACTGACATACAGACACACATCCATACACTCTCACTGACAGACACACACACACTCATATACACAGAGAGACAGACACACACACCCATACACACACACACATACACACTCACTGACAGACAGACACACACACCCATGCACACACACACATACACACCCACTGACAGACAGACACACACCCACTGACAGACAGACACACATCCATACACACACCCATATACACTCACTGACAGACAGACAGACACACACCCATACACACTCACTGACAGACACACACATCCATACACATTCACTGACAGACTCACACACACATACACACTCACACACCCATACAGACTCACTGACAGACAGACACACACCTATACACACACACACACCCATACAGACTCACTGACAGACAGACACACACCTATACACACACACACACCCATACACACTCACTGACAGACACACACACATACACACTCACACACCCATACAGACTCACTGACAGACAGACACACACCTACACACACACACACACACACACCCATATACACACACACACACTGATAGACAGACACACACTCATACACATACACACACACCCATACACACTCACTGACAGACAGACAGACACCCATACACACACACACACCCATACACACTCACTGATAGACACACACTTATAAACACACACACCCATACACACTCACTGACAGACACACACACCCATACACACTCACTGAGACAGACACACCGACCCACACCTATACACACTGACTGACAGACAGACACACACATACTGATGCTCTCTATCACACACCCATACACACTCACACAGACTCTCTCACACACACTCACACAGACTCACACAGACTCACACACACACACACCATGGATAGGGTGAATAGCTACGGTCTTTTCCCTGGGATGGAGGAATCCAGAACTCGAGGGTATAGGGTTAGGGTGAGAGGGGAAAGATATAAAAGAGTCATAAAGGGCAACTTTTTCACACAGAGGATGGTACGTGAATGGAATGAGCTGCCAGAGGAAGTGGTAGAGGCTGGTACAATTGCGACATTTAAGAGGCATCTGGATGGGTATATGAATAGGAAGGGTTTGGAGGGATATGGGCCGGGTGCTGGCAGGTGAGAATCGATTTATTTAGGATATCTGCGGACAGGAAAAATTTCTGGCTGTCAGAGCTGCTCCTTTTTCTGAGGTATTTTAGGTGTTGGAGGTGATTTCCTTGAATTCCAGGAGCAGCAATTACTGTTTTATATGGTGTCGCATTGCTTTGGAACCTTGGGAAAAAAACAAGTCAAAACAACAGCGGTTTTAACAGGGAGAAGAGCAGATAAAGGAAGCACATGGTGAGGTCATTGCTGGAGAGAGAGAGAGAGAGAGACAGAGAGAGAGAGAGGGAGCAAGAGAGAGAACCTGCACAGTTCCTGCCTTTGCTGTTTGAATTCGTGTATCGCTGGACATCGGAGTGCATCTGGGAAAATTAACAAATATGAAATTCACAGCTAAATCTTGGAGGAACTGTTGGGTAAAGTTCACAGCACAGAATCAGATAAATTAATCGTTTTAATCGTGTGGGTTCTTTCTTCACTATATGTGTTTTGAGAGATGTGTCTTGATTAAACTTAAAATATAAGCCCTAGCTATTTATTTAACCTGGGGCAGTGTTTTGTAGAGGAATAAGACGGTGTTATTTTCTGGGTCTGTCGATTGTGAAGGATAAAAGAAAGCCTTTAGGGGAGTGGTATCAGCTTCTTGTCAGATGTGAGAGTTTAACGAGAGTTTAGGGGGTTACTGCGGGTTATAGCTGCAGTAAATGCTGTTGGTTGCAAGTCTTATCAGATCGAAAAGACAGTTCGAAGCGATGAGGAATTTGCAACAGCAACAGTCTCTGATGGATGGCAGTTATAGGAAGGGGGGACAGTCTCAGATACAGTCACATAGATGGGTTAACTCCAGGAAGGGTGAGAGAGGTAGGCAGCTAGGGCAGGAGTCTTTTGTGACTATCCCCATTTCAAACAGGTATGCTGTTTTGGAAAATGTAGGGGGTGATGGATTCTCAGGGGAACGTAGCACGAACAGCCAGGTTTCTGGTATTGAGACTAGCTCTAATGCAACGAGGGGTACGTCGGCTTCCAAGAGATCAATTGTGTGAGGGGATTCTGTAGTCCAAGGTACAGACAGACGTTTCTGTGGCCAGCAGAGAAAAAGCAGAATGGTGTGTTGTTTCCCTGGTGCCAGGGTCCAGGATGTCTCCGAGAGGGTGCAGAATGTTCTCACGGGGTAGAGGGGCCAGCAGGAGGTCATTGTCCACATTGGAACCAACGATATAGGAAGGGAAAAGGTTGAGACTCTGAAGGGAGATTACAGAGTTAGGCAGAAATTTAAAAAGGAGGTCCTCAAGGGTAGTAATATCTGGATTACTCCCAGTGCTATGAGCTAGTGAGGGCAGGAATAGGAGGATAGAGCAGATGAATGCATGGCTGAGGAGCTGGTGTATGGGAGAAGGATTCACATTTTTGGATCATTGGAATCTCTTTTGGGGTAGAAGTGACCTGTACAAGAAGGACAGATTGCACCTAAATTGGAAGGGGACTAATGTACTGGCAGGGAAATTTGCTAGAACCGCTTGGGAGGATTTAAACTAGTAAGGTGGGTGGGGGGGACCCAGGGAGATAGTGAGGAAAGAGATCGATCTGAGACGGGTACAACTGAGAACAGAAGTGAGTCAAACAGTCAGGACAGGCAGGGACAAGGTAGGACTAATAAATTAAACTGCATTTATTTCAATGCAAGGGGCCTAACAGGGAAGGCAGATGAACTCAGGGCATGGTTAGGAACATGGGACTGGGATATCATAGCAATTACAGAAACATGGCTCAGGGATGGGCAGGACTGGCAGCTTAATGTTCCAGGATACAAATGCTACAGGAAGGATAGAAAGGGAGGCAAGAGAGGAGGGGGAGTGGTGTTTTTGATAAGGGATAGCATTACAGCTGTGCTGAGGGAGGATATTCCCAGAAATACATCCAGGGAAGTTATTTGGAACTGAGAAATAAGAAAGGGATGATCACCTTATTGGGATTGTATTATAGACCCCCCAATAGTCAGAGGGCAATAGATAAACAAACTTGTAAGGAGATCTCAGCTATCTGTAAGAATAATAAGGTGGTTATGGTAGGGGATTTTAACTTTCCAAACATAGACTGGGGCTGCCATAGTGTTAAAGGTTTAGATGGAGAGGAATTTAAGTGTGTACAAGACAAGTTTCTGACTCAGTATGTGGATGTACCTACTAGAGAAGGTGCAAAACTTGACCTACTCTTGGGAAATAAGGCAGGGCAGGTGACTGAGGTGTCAGTGGGGGAGCACTTTGGGGCCAGCGCCCATAATTCTATTAGATTTAAAATAGTGATGGAAAAGGATAGACCAGATCTAAAAGTTGAAGTTCTAAATTGGGGAAAGGCCAATTTTGACGGTATTAGGCAAGAACTTTCGAAAGCTGATTGGAGGCAGATGTTTGCAGGTAAAGGGACGGCTGGAAAATGGGAAGCCTTCAGAAATGAGATAACAAGAATCCAGAGAAAGTATATTCCTGTCAGGGTGAAAGGGAATGCTGGTAGGTATAGGGAATGCTGGATGACTAAAGAAATTGAGGGGTTGGTTAAGAAAAGGAAGGAAGCATATGTCAGGTATAGAGAGGATAGATCGAGTGAATCCTTAGAGTATAAAGAAAGTAGGAGTATACTTAAGAGGGAAATCAGGAGGGCAAAACAGGGACATGAGATAGCTTTGGCAAATAGAATTAAGGAGAATCCAAAGGGTTTTTACAAATACATTAAGGACAAAAGGGTAACTAGGGAGAGAATAGGGCCCCTCAAAGATCAGCAAGGCAGCCTCTGTGTGAAGCCACAGAAAATGGGGGAGATACTAAATGAATATTTTGCATCAGTATTTACTGTGGGAAAGGATATGGAAGATATAGACTGTAGGGAAATAGATGGTGACATCTTGCAAAATGTCCAGATTACAGTGGAGGAAGTGCTGGATGTCTTGAAACAGTTAAAGGTGGGTAAATCCCCAGGACCTGTTCAGGTGTACCCGAGAACTCTGTGGGAAGCTAGAGAAGTGATTGCTGGGCCTCTTGCTGAGATATTTGTATCATCGATAGTCACAGGTGAGGTGCTGGAAGACTGGAGGTTGGCAAACGTGGTGCCACTGTTTAAGAAGGGTGGTACGGACAAGCCAGGGAACTATAGACCAGTGAGCCTGACCTCGGTGGTGGGCAAGTTGTTGGAGGGATCCTGAGGGACAGGATGTCCATGGATTTGGAAAGGCAAGGACTGATTCGGGATAGTCAACATGGCTTTGTGTGTGGGAAATCATGTCTCACAAACTTGATTGAGTTTTTTGAAGAAGTAACAAAGAGGATTGATGAGGGCAGAGTGATTGATGTGATCTAAATGGACTTCAGTAAGGTATTCAACAAGGTTCCCCATGGGAGACTGGTTAGTAAGGTTAGATCTCATGGAATACAGGGAGAACTAACCATTTGGGTATAGAACTGGCTCAAAGGAAGAAGACAGAGGGTGGTGGTGGAGGGTTGTTTTTCAGACTGGAGGCCTGTGACCAGTGGAGTGCCACAAGGATCGGTGCTGGGTC
This sequence comes from Hemiscyllium ocellatum, assembly GCF_020745735.1. Taxonomy (NCBI): domain Eukaryota; kingdom Metazoa; phylum Chordata; class Chondrichthyes; order Orectolobiformes; family Hemiscylliidae; genus Hemiscyllium; species Hemiscyllium ocellatum. The sequence continues at coordinate 2,688,076 of NC_083403.1, read as the reverse complement.
CTCTACTTTTTGTCATTTATATAAATGATTTGGATGTGAGCATAAGACGTACAGTTAGTAAGTTTGCAGATGACACCAAAATTGGAGGTGTAGTGGACAGTGAAGAGGGTTCCCTCAGATTACAACAGGATCTGGACCAGATGGGCCAATGGGCTGAGAAGTGGCAGATGGAGTTTAATTCAGATAAATGCAAGGTGCTGCATTTTGGGAAAGCAAATCTTAGCAGGATTTATACACTTAATGGTAAGGTCCTAGGGAGTGTTGCTGAACAAAGAGACCTTGGAGTGCAGGTTCATAGCTCCTTGAAAGTGGAGTCGCAGGTCGATAGGATAGTGAAGGAGGCGTTTGGTATGCTTTCCTTTATTGGTCAGAGTATTGAGTACAGGAGTTGGGAGGTCATGTTGTGGCTGTACAGGATATTGGTTAGGCCACTGTTGGAATATTGCTTGTAATTCTGGTCTCCTTCCTATCGGAAAGATGTTGTGAAATTTGAAAGGGTTCAGTAAAGATTTACAAGGATGTTGCCAGGGTTGGAGGATTTGAGCTACAGGGAGAGGCTGAACTGGCTGGGGCTGTTTTCCCTGGAGCGTCGGAGGCTGAGGGTGACGGTATAGAAGTTTACAAAATTATGAGGGACATGGATAGGATAAATAGACAAAGTCTTTTCCCTGGGGTCAGGGAGTCCAGAACTAGAGGGGCATAGGTTTAGTGTGAGAGGGGAAAGATATAAAAGAGTCATAAGGGGCAACTTTTTCACACAGAGGGTGGTATGTGTATGGAATGAGCTGCCAGAGGATGTGGTGGGGGCTGGTACAATTACAACATTTAAAAGGCATTTGGATGGGTATATGGACAGGAAGGGTTTGGAGGGATATGGGCCGGGTGCTGGCAGGTGGGACTAGATTGGGTCAGTATGGACGGGTTGGACCGAAGGGTCTGTTTCCATGGGGCTGTTTGCCTCTATCGCTATAGTTGGAGAGTGTGTCTGGGTGATGGAGAGGGAGATGTGATGGATTGACAAAAGCCTGATGAAGGATGTATGCCTGAAACATCGATTGCCGTGCTCCTCGGACACTGTCTGACCTGCTGTGTTTTTGCGACTCTGACTCTCCAACATCTGCCATCCTCACACTTTCTCCTGGCAGGGTTCAGAGGTGCCTGGGCTACCCGCTGTCTTCAGGAAACCATCGACACATACATCAAGGTCGCTCGGAATCTCCACACTTCCTCAAGGTCTCACACAACAGCTTACTGAACAGAAGTGGTGGTCATGGAGTGAGGAGGTGGGTGTAGGGAACGGGCTGGCTGACAGGAAACATGGAGAGAGTTTTCCCAGCCAGGCAGGAAGTACTACGTGGAGGGATCTGTGTCGGAGCCTCAGCTATTCGCCAGTTTTATTACTGACGAAGATGAGGGGAGAGGGTTGCCTAGAGGGTAGGTGATGGCCCAGTGGTTTTATTGCTGTTGGAAGCTGGGTTGGAAACCCACCGTGACAAGTGGTGGAATTTGAGTTCAACAAAAATCTGGAATTAAGAATCTAATGATCTCTACTCGTTACAGATCGTCTGAAAAGCTCATCTGATCCACTCGCGTCGTTTAGGGAAGGAATCGTTATCCAGTCTGGCCTACGTGTGAATCCAGACCCACGGCAATGTGACTGACCCTTAACCACCCATTGAGATGGGTAATAAATGCTGCCTTTATTCTGTGACTAAATAGTCAAGGGACTGAATATAAGAATCGTCGGCTGTATCTAGTCACGTCTGTGTTCGGTTCTGGTCACCGTCTGGGGAGAAAGAGCAGTCCTTTGAGCACAGAAGGCTAAGGGATGGCCTGATGGAGGAGGATAAAGTTCTGAGGGATGTAGGTAAGGAGAAATGATTTCCCCTTACTGGTGGGTCAGTAACCAGGGGACAGACACGGCTTACAAAAGAAATTCGTGATATTATTAGTTCCAAGGAGAAAACACATAAAATTGCAAGAGAAACAGTAAAGCCAAGGAACAAACTGAGCAATTCATTTTAGAATTCAATAAAAGACTGACTGAGACCAGAAAGACAGAGTTAATTAAATTGCCAGGATCATAGAAACTGACTCGAAAAGCCTCGATTATTATGTGAGGAGAAAATGGTTTGTAAAGACAAATGTAGGTTCCACACAGCCGCAAGGTGGAAAATAAAGAAATGACAAAATAATTAAACTTATTCTTCACCAGACCGGGGCACAAAATACATTCCAGCAACTTTCCTGCAGTTATCCGGGGACTTGGTGGGAGCACACCCCTGGAGTACTCCATGCAGGTTCAGTCTCCCTACCTCAGGAAGGACAGAGCTCCCATCGAGGATCTGCAGTAGGGCTGGGTCCCTGGACTGATCCTGGAGGGAGTGACCGGAATGAGGTCAGTCACAGAATCTGAGTTCCCTGACTGGGGCTGTTAACCTTGAGAATGTAACTTTTAAAAAACGGTTTTGCGATTTGAGAATGAAAGAACTGGAACCAACATTCGAAAAAGTGAGAGACTTAACAAACAACCCAGGGCTTTTTCAATGTATAATTTCAGTTACATCACACTGTAAACCTTTGCTGTAAATTCTGTGCCTTACAATCTTATTCTCCACTACCACCTGATGAAGGGGCACCACTCCGAAATCTAGCGCTTCCAATTAAACCTGTTGGACTATAACCTGGTGTTGTGTGATTTTTAACTTGGTCCAGTCAGGGAGCCCTGGCAGACAGATATAGCAGGGAGTGTCAGGGATCCTGTTCACTCTGAGATCTGGCTCTGAGGGAGCTGGGTCAGCGTCAGTGTTAACCAAGTGGGACTTGGTGAAGGGGTACGTGCCTCTGTGTTGTCGTTTCGGGGGGAGGGGTGGGGATGGCAGGACTGTCGAACAAGGAGAGGTTAGTGGATACAGGTTCAGTTGAACCAGAGTTTAGGAGGATGATGGAGGATCTTATAGAAACAGAAAATTCTAACAGGGGTGAGACAGACTTGAGGAGAAAGTGAGGTCTGCAGATGCTGGCGATCAGAGCTGAAAATGTATTGCTGGAAAAGTGCAGCAGGTCAGGCAGCATCCAAGGAGCAGGAGAATCGACGTTCCGGGCATGAGGAAGGGCTTATGCCCGAAATGTCGAATTTCCTGTTCCTTGGATGCTGCCTGAGACAGACTTGATACAGGGAGGATGGCCCTCAGAGTTCGGGCGTCTAGAGCCAGAGGCCACAGTCTCAGAGTATGGGATAGAACATTTGGAACTGAGATGAGGAGATATATCTTCCCTCAGAGGGTGGTCAAAAATGCCATAAGTTAACCTCGCTGACTAGAATCCTCGATTCTACAATACAGGCTGTTTGAGGAAAGATTTCTCTTCCTCATGTGATGGCGAGTGTGTAGAATTCTTGGTCCTGCAGAGACTCAGTCAGTGAATTAGGCAAGACCGAGAGCGCTAGGCTTTCAGTTTTAACGGCATTAAAGTGTAAGGAGGGAGGCCACAAACAGTTTCTATGGTTTATGGCTTGGGACTTTCCCAAGAGTTTCCTTACTGACCAATCCCAACAGCCGCCCCATGACTGTCAGTTCCTGCTTCCTGTCCCGTCCTCCTTGACGAGAGAGAGGTTATCTCTGCTGTTTTCCACCACTGTGTGTCAATAAATAGAATCACGGTTCCTTTCCACTGATCCCCACTGGGAGAGAGGCTGAGTGTCTGATGGTGGGCTACCTGCTCCATATGAAATTAGTCGGAGTCAGAGAGTTCGGTCCAACCCGTCCACACCAACCAGTCCATTCCCTCAGTGAAAAAGTTGCCCCTTAGGTCTCTTTTATTTCTTTCCCCTCTCACCCTAAACCTATGCCCTCTAGTTCTGGACTCCCCCACCCCAGGGAAAAGACTTTGTCTATTTATCCTATCCATGCCTCTCATAATTTTGTAAACCTCTATAAGGTCACCCCTCAGCCTCCGACGCTCCAGGGAAAACAGCCCCAGCCTGTTCAGCCTCTCCCTGTAGCTCAGATCCTTCAACCCTGGCAACCTCCTTCTAAATCTTTTCTGAACCCTTTCAAGTTTCACAACATCTTTCCGATAAGAAGGAGACCAAAATTGCACACAATATTCCAACAGTGGCCTAACCAATGTCCTGTACAGCCGCAACATGACCTCCCAACTCCTGTACTCAATACTCTGACCAATAAAGGAAAGCATACCAAACGCCTTCTTCACTATCCTATCTACCTGCGACTCCACTTTCAAGGAGCTATGAACCCGCAACGTACAGCACCTTCCAAATCAATCCCAGAATCTCTCCCAGTAGCTGTTCCCAGCCTGATTCACAGGGAGGACATCCTCAGGGATGTGGTGATGTCACTGGTACAGTGCCCCAGACTAAATGCTCTGAGACACAGGTTCAAATCCCACCATGGGACTGTTGGAAGGAATCTTTTCCATTCATCACAACGGCCATCTAACCCGCCTCACCACCTGCAGGAGAAGTTTGATGGCATTTTGAATTTTTACTGTTCGGGGGTGACAGGGAATGAAAAACCACCCTCATGAATTCTGTTCCTCCTCAAAGTGAGCCCCACCCCCACCCTGGCTAACGAAAAGAGTCTGCTATCTGATCCATACGGCACCTCAGAGAACAGGCCCAATGTTCCCATGGCGATACAAATTCAATTTCACAGTTGACAGACCTCAGTGGGAAAGCTATAGAAAGGATCGAGTCCAGCAGACCCCGAGGTAGGAGAGGAATTCCAGTCCCTACTTCTGTTTACAAGGGAAGGCTGGCTGTTCGATAATCAATACGAGAGCCTTTCTCGTCACGAGAGTATTAAAGGGATCACCTTGGCACAGGACGCAGTGCACCTATCCGAACATTCCAGCTCTGGGAAAGGGGGGTAAAACTAAAGATATTTACTCAGGAGTGAACTGTGGCTGAGGATCTCTGCAGGAGAATCCTTCTACAGTACAAAACAGGCCCATCGAGAAGGGACCACCAAAACTAGCCCCTCAGCCTTGGATGTTTGAAGCACTCATCCAAGTACTTTTTAAAGGCTGTGGGATTACCTTCCCTAACCCCATTCCCAGGGAGTTTATCCCAGACCTCCACCACCACCCCCGGGACAAATATCATTTCCCCTCTGAACCTCCTGACCTTTCTCCTGTAAATGCTGCTCCCTTGTTCCTGACCCTTTACCCAGGGGGAGTAGCCGCGGTCTCCCCACCCTGTCCATGCCCCTCACTATCTTACACACCTCGATCAGTCCCCCCTCAGCCATCTCTGCTCTAAAGAAACCAGCCTGAACCTCTCTCCATCACTGAGACACTCCATCCCAGGGAGTATCTAGATTAGTTTAGATTACTTACAGTGTGGAAACAGGCCCTTCGGCCCAACAAGTCCACACTGACCCGCCGAAGCGTATACCACCCAGATCCATACCCCTACATTTACCCCTTACCTAACACCACGGGCAATTTAGCACGGCCAATTCACCTGACCCGCACATCTTTGGACTGTGGGAGGAAACCGGAGCACCCGGAGGAAACCCACGCAGACACGGGGAGAACGTGCAAACTCCATACAGTCTGTCGCCTGAGGCGGGAATCGAACCCGGGTCTCAGGCGCTGTGAGGCAGCAGTGCTATCCACTGTGCCACTGTGCTGCCTGGGGGGTCTCCCTCTGCACCCCCTCCAGGACAATCCCATCCTTCCTATAGAGTGGGGACCTGAACTGCCCACAGTACTCCAGCTGTGGCCCTAACCATAGAGTCATAGAGATGTACAGCACGGAAACAGACCCTTCGGTCCAACCCGTCCATGCTGACCAGATATCCCAACCCAATCTAGTCCCACCTGCCAGCACCCAGCCCGTATCCCTCCAAACCCTTCCTATTCATATACCCATCCAGATCCCTTTTAAATGTTGTAATTGTAAAGCAG